>NW_026864979.1:0-67999 GCF_026571515.1 Ruditapes philippinarum
GGGAATTTATTCCCCTATGTCGTCAGCTCTGTACTGTCTCTATCTGTGCATGTAAAATTGTTGCTGAAAAAAGCGCATTGAGGTCGACCCCCAGAAAAAGGACATCTGGAATTTCCTTTTTTATTCTGGAACGCATTAATAGATGACACAAAGTTGGACAGCAAAAACAACCGAAACAAATATATAATGTGAATTGCTGATCATAGAATAGTTATCTTCTTCTACTTTTTCTTCGCGTTCACCACTACAATCTCACATCGATGAAGGTTGCTGTCTTCTGCAGTTCCTCCATTGCGCCGTACAGTTTCGTTTGTATCCTGGTCTCCACTGGCCACACCGCTCGTCTCTGTTGTTCCAGGAGAGGACATCGTTGTAGGATATGTTCAGCTGTTTGGTTGTCATTTCCACAGGAGCACTTGGGAGAGGCAGCTAGTTTTAGTTTGTACATATAATGTGCGTTCAGCCTGTTATGACCTGTGCGGAGCCTAAATATAGTTATTTGCTCCTTCCTGTCCAGGTAATGGTGGTTATCCTTGTTGAACTGGCACCTCATTGCTTCTTTGAATGTTGTGGTCTTCTTTTTGTAGCTGATGTCGTGGGCTGATCACCTTCCGCTCCTAGCTTTGCCAGTTCATCAGTCTTTTCATTTCCAGGGATGCTGCGATGTGCCCCATCTTTGATAGCTGCTGTAGCTTAGCCATCTGTATAGATATGGGTCCATGACTCTTTGGGGTACTCATCAGCTAGCATTGAGAGTGTGAGTGTTTTTTTGGATGACATAATCTTTTGTACTTGGATAGAGTAGTGGCGCAGTCGTACTAATATGGGTGTTGGGCAGTTCTTGGATCCATAGAAGGACCAAGTTTTTCAGCATAAGTTTTAGTCAGTTTCTTGGCCTCGTGTAAAAAGCTATCTCTGCGCAGACGATTCTTTGTCAGTCCTTGAAACTTTTGTGTCATTGGGTGGTCTGGCAGGAACTCATATTTGCTGGCTTGTACAAGTGCTTTGGCATCTCTTCTATGACTGAGTGGTGGAATGGTGGTAAGCTTTTCCATAGCTTTGATTGGAGTAGATTTCATTGCTCCTGTAATAACACGTAAGGCTTGGTTTTGGACCTTGTTGAGCACATTCTGGTATGTCTTTGACATAGGTTTCCAAGCTGAGATGGGCCTAATTGTGCCTTGGTATACTGTCTTTAGTATCTCCTCATTTGCTCCCCAGTTGGTTTCCGGAGTATAGCTAGCTTTTTCCGGGCCTTGGTTTCAGCATGAACTACATGGGGCTTCCATGACAGCCGTTTGTCAAAGGTCACACCGAGGTAGGTAGCCTCTTCCACTTCAGTAAGAGGTTTGCCACATACTTTGATGGTTCCAGCTTTCTGTTTTGGTGACAGTGTGAACAGGGTGGTACATGATTTGTCTGTATTCACCTGTACATACCACTCATCTGCCCATGCTGATAGCTGGTCAGCAGCTTGTTGCATCCTGTAGGTGGCAGTCGTGACATGTCCTTCTGAACACCATAGGACAAGGTCGTCTGCATAGAGTGCTGCTTTGATACCTCTTGGTAAATCAGACACCAGGTCATTTATGAAGATGAGAAAGAGAGTGGGCGACAGGACACCACCTTGAGGGACACCATGTCTCTGTAGGAACATTCGGCTGGTTGCCCCGCCGGTACTGATTCGTGCTCTTCTGTTAAATAGAAACGACTTGACCCACTTGTACATTGTGCCTCCGATGCCATTCCTCTTTAGCTTCACCAGCAGACCGTCTGTCCATACCTTGTCAAATACTCTCTGAAGGTTGATCCATGTGACTAGGGTGAACTTCTTTTCTTGAAAAGCATCCTCAATTTCTTGGGCAAGGTATGTTGTTTGGTCTTCAGTAGACCTGAACTGCCTGAAGCCAGCCTGTTGGTTAGCCAGAAGTTGGTTGTATTCCAGATACCACTTAAGATGCCGGTTTACAATCCTCTCTATTGTCTTACATAAAACACTGGTGAGACTGATGGGGCGATTGCTTGATGCCTTATTTCGATCCTTGCCCGCTTTATGAATGGGGATCATGGACGCCTCTCTCCATATTTGTGGGAGTTGTCCTTCTCACCAGATGAGGTTGTATATATCCATGAGTTTGCCCGTTGCAAGGCAGCCCAAGTGTATGAGCAACTCTTTTGTGATTCCATCTGGACTTGGTGACTTCTTAGTTTTGAGCTGTCGTAGAGCAGCATGAAGTTCACTAAGGGTGAGGTCCTTCTCCGTGACTTCCTCCTTGGCTTTCCCTGTTGTTCTCTTTCCTTCCTCTCTTCTGACATCTCTCCCTGCTGATGTAGATGTTGCTTACATCCTCATAATTGTCAAGCGAATTTGTTTGCTACCTGTTTGCCTGTCAGCAGGGAATCACCCTCTATCAACATAGTTGTGCCTCATTCACTACCTGCTTCATCATTCATCTGCTTGGTTAGCTTCCACAACTTAGTGCCGTCCTTTTCTAGGTTTAGAGAAGCTGTTTTCTCTCTCCAGGATGTTCGCCTGGACTGAATCTTTGTTTTGAGAAACTTTGCCTTGTCTCGTTGCAGATTGTTGTTGTTTTCAAGGGATGGGTTAGATTCTGCCTCCCTCCTGGCTTCTGATAGACTGTTCTGAAATCCTTCCAAGTCCTCATTCCAGTATAGATTATAATTCTTCCTGGCACCTCGAGATATGTACTTATGGGAAGCTTTAAGAGTGGCAGCGTTGAAGTCCTTAATGACTTTATTTACGTCTCTGCCATCTACTCAAATGTCTCTGCAGAGATCATCAGTGAGTTGCTTGTATGAACTCCAGTCTGCCTTCTTGTAGTTCCATAGAGGGAAATTGGACTCTGTTCTGACCTTGCACTGTATGGCGAGATAAATTGGGCGGTAGTCGCTTCCGCCTAACTGTTCACCAACTTCCCTGTTGACATTGCTGTGAATGTCTTCAGTACAGAAGGCCAGATCAGGTGTGGATGTGGAATGCCAACGTCTGGAGTAGAATGTTGGATGGTCGATAGGGTTATTTATAAGGATAAGGTTATGATCATCCTATGAGATCAACTTCCTCTCCGCGCCTGTCCATATGGTAATATCCCCAGCTCTGGGAATGGCTGTTGAAGTCACCAACAACAAGGAGAATTGGTGTCCTCTGGATCAATAGTGTCCAAGGATAGAGCTCTGTCAGTGTAAGGATTCCTCCTTTGCTTCTGCCTTTCCTGTCACAACGGAAACACTGATAGCCTCTAACCTTGAAGGATTTTGGTTCCTGAAGGTGAGTCTCTTGGATACAGCAGATTTGTATGTTCCTTTCATGCAGGATATGTTCCAGATCTGCCTTATTGTTGAAAAGCCCTTCTGTATTCCAATGCATAACATTTAGTTGTTGCTGTTTAGGTTTCTTTGTGCAGCAAGTAGTTGTTCTTCCTCGTCTTCTGGCTATAAAACGAGGTGTGTGACCTCCAGTAGCTTTGGGTGGACTCCATCGAGGCACAGAGCCGCCCGGCACTACTCCTCCCTGGAGGGACCTCAAAGAGGCAGCGCCACATCGATGTACTTGGTTGGACATTGTAGATATAGGTGTATAGTGCATAATACCGTGGATTGTTAGAAAGCGCCATTTAGGCCCGGTATATCTGTCTTCAGCTCTCTGTGTTTTGTAGGGGTTACCCCAACCTTTAGCCCTTCCCATGAATGGGTATAGCCGCAAGGCAGCGGAGGTTTGGAGTCAGAGTTTTCCTTCTCATTAGAGTGGTTGACTAACGAGCCCATTCTGTCCGAAGCAAGCGGTTTAGACGCCACAGGACCGCCTTCGCCCCTTCTCCTGTCAGTAGTAGCAGTTCCGCCGGACTAGAGACTAGCCGCACGTGCAGGCCAGGAGCTGGACTTGGTTGACAGAGGCTATATTTTACGCAAAACCATTGGGGGCTTTTTGTAGGTAATTGGAGCTCATCCCCATTGCCACCCCGGTGATGTCAACCTTGGAACCAAATAGATATCTAATCGTGGTCGACTCGCCAAGGAAACAAACATATTCTGGAAACCTGTACCCTTTTAGAGTTACATCCTAGAAAAATATTATACACATTGTATACATGAACACATGTTTTACATATGACTAGAACAGAAGTACATTGTATTTATGATACAATAAAACATATGAAAGAAATAACATAACATTGACTAGTTTATATAAATCTTTTCATAAGATTAACAATAAATGAAAATACTGTTTTCACGAACAATAAATGAAATGATTGTATTTATACCAATAAGAAAAATTGAAAGAGAAGGATGAAGTTGGAGGAGGTGGCTTTTAGTAATAACGACTGGCGAGGATTCTTTCCACGCCAAAAATATTTTTAAGTGATATATCTAATGTAATCATTGGTTAATTAACATCACGTGATTTAGGTCTTGACATTGATTGGCTAAGACTTAAATCATGTACTAAGCTAAAACCCGACATGGGTAAAATTCTGTACAGTATTGACAACAGGGGCCAATGACATAAATTATTTTATGTGAGCAAACAATCTTATTTATCACAGACCATTCGCAATGCATTCTTCTACTTTCTATTGCTTGAAAAATCACTCTTATATTTATGTTTTTCACAAAAACGCTAGATTTTTTAAATGACAGAAAGTCACACAGGAAACTGACAATGACCTTTTCGCTGTTTTCATGGTAACATCTCACATAGTAAGAATTCATCTGAAACATTTGTTTTTTTATTTTCTTGATATGGATGTTACGCATGCATACGTCAAAATTGTCATGTTATATTCATAAATGAACGATCAGTATTTATGCAGTCAAACTTTGACCCCAACGTGCGTTAAACATGTACATGTGCATTTTAACATCAGACGAATTACCGCACTTTGGGGTCATAAAAATTAAATCAGTAAGAATGAGTTTAAGTGATATTTGAAATGATATCTTTTAGTTAATGCCAATTGTTAACTAAAAATAAGGAACGAAGTAGGCGAGCACAATAGCAGACGAGTGATTAATTAGATTTGTTATATTTAGGGTTGCAATTAGTATAATTATGTTTTACATTCGTAGGATAGTGGTCTTAAAGTATAAATACCCATGATGTGTATTGTGTGTAATAATGATTAGATAATAGCATATTATTTTAGCTTTGCCCTTGAACTGGCGTTGTGTGCCGATAATTGTAGAGAATATGCATATCATCCATATTTCCATCTAATTTAAAACCAGTTCCCTATACGATAGGATATGTTGAGGACCCATTAAAAGTCTGAATTTCTGAATTAGTTAATTATAGTTCTTTCTATGTTGAATGTTGTAGAAATAATATAAACCGTCTCTTACTGTAAATTAACGTTTACATGAACTTTTACCTCTATCAGTTTTTTTAGTCTCGGGACGGCATCCAAAATGGCCACAAATTACGAAAAAGTTGTTGCAGACATATTTAAGTAATTTAAGGAAAGTTAAAATTTACTTATCGCAGCAGTAACTTTCATAAAATAACATGATTGGCACCTGACAAACGTAAAATCATAAGGCTTAACGAGATGGAAACCAGAATTTACTGGTCATGATCATGTAGAAGATATAAATTGCTTTACAAACTTTGTTCTAGAATTTTAATGATTTTTCAACTTTGTATACGTTTTCATTAGCGATATCAAGCGGTCCAAATATTTTAAAATAACGAAAATTGTGAATTAGGCTTGAAATTAATTGCAGCTGTAGCCATCACGCAACTATAATAAATGTTATTTCTAATGATGTATAGTGGATGATTAAGAAACGCAAAAGTGACTTTCAAATTTTAATACTATATAAATATACAGCCATATATAAGTCAACTACCAAATTCGAACACTCTAGACTGGGCTTTTAGACCATTTTTTATAATGACAGCTCTTCACATAAAATGTTACGAAATACGTACAATCTAGCCGACTCCCAAATACATTATCTGTCATTATTGACATATGAACTCTGTACACCTTTATCGACTTGTCATTTATATTGATATGATGTGCAAACAGTATTAATCTCAAGCTCTCAAGCAACTTTTCAAGCTCTTTCCAAGACAGTAACAAATTTATGACGATTTGAAATCAACTTGACATCTGTTTGCCCCACGCTGGGACATAAGATAAGTTATCTTATGTCCCAGCCCCACGGTAAGGATGTTATATAAAAACCTTTTGTTACTTTATTTTTAAAAACAAAAACACCTTAGGTCATATCCGGTCAGAGATCTTATCTTTCTCATTCGGTCGATTGATTTCGTGTAATACCATTTCATTTTTTAAATTCATTTTTTAAAAATAAATTGGATACAACACAGGTATGAAATAATTTTACTTTTGAGATTAATTCTTTAAAGTTTTGAATAAGTAAAAGAGTAATTGTTAAATGTTAAGATAATCTTAATGCAAAAAAATGCTTAATTTTGAATCGATTAAGAGTTTCATCAGATAGTGTAACTGTTATTCTACAAAAATTATTTTTAAGTTCTAGAAAGTAACATTAGTTAAATATATATAGCGTAATAAGTTTTTCATTAATTGTCAATTTTATTAAATGTCAATTTTCCTCCATTTCTTAATATAAAAAAAGAGAGAAAAAGATTAATTTCTATATTAAACATCAAAACAAACAAATAAGTTAACAATTTTCAAAGAACAAAATATTTGAAGAATATTAATTTGAAAAAACTTTAAGGTATAAGATTTAACAGAATGATATGTATGACAAGAGCAAAAAAATATTAATATTAATTTTTTATATACGAAAAGTAAGAAAATAGTATAAAGTAAAAAAATTATAAAATGTCAACGTTTTGTTTAAAACGTTTATTGTCCATATCGTGCATTGAACACTTCCTGTTTTAACGTTGCGTAGCAATTTTTACAGGTACCCGCTGCAGAATGTTTGACATCAGTATGGCTTGATTGATGTGACGTGGCGATGAAATTTTAAATCGTTGAAGGCGGTATGTAGATATTAGTTTAAATTAAATCCATAATTGTTCATAAATGTTTGATTTCCTTGAGGATTCTTCTAAATTGATATATATGTAAACGTTGAATTTATATACTCAATTTGATAAAGTTTTATTCGATTATTTAACGGCACATCACACTTTTCTTGTTGTTTCGTCGTTGTAAAAAAATGGTCTTGAATTTAAGAATACGAAGAAGTAATGCTAGAAATATAATTCTTCATTTTTGTAGCAAAGTTTTTGAGTAAAAGTTTAATTAAATAAACTGTCTGTTGTTGCACGATTCCAGCAAATGTTCATGTAATATTTATTTTGGATATCTTTGTCTCGCACAAATAACTGTTTTCATAAGAAGTTGACTTCAGTATTTCTCTGGTTTTAAAGTTTATATTAACCCATAGAGAAACACATTCTATTGATAAACGAAGGTTTTCGGTTTCTTTGGTTGAAGACAGGAACAAAAGTTTATTTGGTTCTACCATTTTGTTGTTGTTGTTGTTGTTGTTGACGGCTATACATTTTCATCATCGTAGACGCTTATTTTGCATGGTTTTTACATCGAAGTAGGTATGTTTAAGTTATATGTACATAGTTTTACATCGAAGAAGGTGTGTGTTCATGGTTATATGTACATGGTTTGACATCGTAGAGGCTGACTGTTATAGTGTCTAGTCAGGCGGTGTTTTACTGTACCGGCGAGTTCTCTTTGGCTGGACGACAATTGATCGACAATTGATCGTTAGACCAATAATTTTGCGTTTTCGTCCGTTATCAGATTGATTAATAGATATGATTTACAATAAACATAATTTTGTTTGAGATATATGAATAACAAGACAACTGTCATAAAATGCATAGGATAAGAATTTCAACGAAAGATGTTTTCTATCTTATCTTTAAAGGGAGACACAGGCAAAATTTTTATTTCTTAGTTTTGGATTTTTCATTCATTATTCTGTTAATGCCACATTAGGCAGTCAAAAGAACAAAACTTTTCTCCGTATAAAAAATAAAATGGTGGTTTCCTAACTTGACCCGCGTGGGTCAGGTTAGAGCACTAGGATTTTACAAAAGTTGTCACGGTGAACTCTGGAAACGTTAAAGAACATGTCAAATGAATGACTTGTTTCAATCTTACAATATCCACAATATCTTTATTTTAACTTCAAGGGTTTATTCAAGTGACATGACTTGTTTTAAAACTATTTGGTGATTTTATTGACGTCTAAATTTTAATCAATAAAATAGATATATTTATGCTTCAAACCCAAAATATGTAGAATTTAAACAGAAATTCATGCTGGAACTTTAAGAAATGTCATTTTAGCGTGATTTGAGTACATAAGATCATTTTGATAGTTTTGTCATTATTTTGCCTAATTATCCCTTTAATGTAATACTTGATATTTAATAATTTTACTTTTCATATTGAATTTTAAACATATTTTTTTTAACTAAGCTTTTAACTTTTGTTATATTTCAACAGTAAGACGTATCCCAATTTAACATATATAAATATTGTGCGATTGAACAGTATATGTATACATGTATATATTTATATATACTGGTGTTATTCAAAGATAAAGTAGATAATGAATTTTTAAACTCATGCTTAAGTGCGGTCTTATACTTAAAGATGCATATTAACTAACCGATCTATTAATAAACAAAAAGCAAATAACGATCATTCAACCAAAAAAAAACAAAGATATATATTTCTAATAAAAAGAAAACAACTTGAAATTTAATATAATTGAATACAACCAGCAAACATATAAAGATATGTAATTAAAGTTATGTAATTTTCTGTTTTGTTTTATATTTGTTTCTTTTAAACGTATATTTTTTTTCTATAATTACAATTTACCGAAAATTAGTATAGTATATAACACGGAATATAACGTTCTATAACAATTCAGCTAATCTTTGTTAAATCAAAACCTTTCTTTTTAGTTGAAATAAAGTTGATAATCATTTCGTTATCTGAATCATTATCATCTGCCATTGAGTCTGACTGAATAGCATTTTATACTGCTTGTGACTGAGGATTGCTATTCACTTATATGAAATTTGAGTCTGATAATTCTGAATCAGTCTGCGATTGCATTTCTTCTGAATGTGCATTACTTTGAACATTGTCATTAATTGAAATTTGTTGTTGTTGTCGAAGATGTTTCTATAATTCGGCTACTGGAGAATCATCTTCACTATCAGAATTTGATCTTTCTTTTCTTACATTCTTAGCAACTTGGGGTAATACTGATTCTGGTTTTTCTAAAGCATCATCAGTTTCGCTTTTTCAGGTGTAACTACAAACGTGGCATTTCTTTTTGGTCGGCCAGTATTATCTGCTTTAGGTATTGGTCAGTCAGTTATATTTGCAAGTCTTATTTGTTCTGCGTGTACCTTAACTGTTGTAATGTCAAGCTGATTTTTTATTATGTAAGTTTATGGTGACTTTTTCTCCATTATTCTATAAAATGGCTTCCAATTTACATCTAATTTACCTTTTTTACGAAAATTCTTATAATATACAGCATCATCTATCTCAAATTTGATATCTTTTGCGGTCTTATCTGGATGACTAGCATGTTCGTGTTTTTCTTTTTTAAGGTTCTTATATCCAGACAGAAAAGTATTATGTTTTTCTTATAAAGCAATTTTGTGATACTCTGCGCCATGGTCACGTTGCCTTGGTTGAGGTAACAGGTCGACCGGGAGTGTGGGGTCACGGCTATCTAACAAATAAAATGGACTATATTTTGAAGTTCTAGAGACATTGAATCTAAGTGCCGCTAGTGTCATGTTAAGATGAATATCACATTGTTTGAGATTTCCCTAATTTCTTTTAGCTAAGATATCATATATGACATGGTGAGAACGTTCATTTTTCGCGTTCCCGGCAAAATGATAGGTAGTTGTACGCACGTGATCAATTTTTAACTCTTTAAGTGAATCTTTGAAAGCATAACCTATAAATTCTGATTCAATGTCAGTGACAATTTGTAAGGGACATGCATAATCTAGGGTAAACTTCTTCTAATAGTAAATGTTAAATTGTATCAGTACTTTTGTCAGCAGGAGAAAAACACTCGGGATAACCACTGTAAAGGTCAATAAAAGGTTACCACTCATTGTTTGTTCATATGGTCCGGAGCAGTCGATACTCATTGTAGCGAATGGATAAGGCGGTATTCTTGTCTTGCCCATAGGTGCTTTTATTTTTGTAAGATTACGTGACTGACAATCAACACATTTAGAAACATATTCATATAATTCTTTGAACATATTTGGCCAAAAATATTTTTGTTTTATTGTTGTAAATTAACTTTGTGTTCCTGGGTGACCATTATTTAAATGATATTGAGTAATGTTTTAAGTGTTGCGGAACAAACAATCTAAGATTAAGAATATCATCTACATTAGACAGATAATAAAAAACTTGGTCAATTTTTAAATATTTGCTCTACACTGATTAGTTGGCTGTCTGTGACGTAGTAACATTTTCAGGACATGGATTAGTTTAATCTTTATCTTGTTCCAAGGCCATATCTAATTTTTCTAATTGTTTAATATCTTCTACAATTTGCCCTTGAATTTGGTATTCTTTGTTCGCTATTTGTTAAGCATTAAGATGAGTAGAATCAAAAGCATTTACTTCAAAGCTTTCATCAGTTTTCACAGCATGTGCATTATCATAATTTTAATTATTATTTGAATATTACACTGTTACTTTGAAGGCATCGCCATAAATTCTAGGTTCGTAAAGTTCAATATCATACTTGTTAGCATTTTTATCATTAGTCATCTGGAGGTCTTGAAAAGAAATCGGCAATTAATTTTAATTTTTAATTTTCCGGGCAAATATTCAATTTTGCAGTTATAGGCAAAGATATTTAAGGCCCAAAGCTGAATTCTTCTGTTTTGCATAGGTGCTTCTAGAAGATATTTAAAAGGTTTATTGTCTGTAAATATGGTAAACTCTGCATTATGTAAATAAACATCTAATTTTTGTAACGCATAACGAATACTGAATGTTTTGTTTTCTATGGTACTGTACTTTCTTTGAGATTCACTTAATTTATGAGGTAAGAAGTATATAGGTTAAACGTGATCCGACTACTAAATCTGAGGAGATACAGAATATAAGGCTTAGTTGGGTTTGGGAATGCTAAAATATTAACATTTTCTTTAATTGTTCAAAACTCTCTTGACATCCTTTTTCCATTTAAACAAAACACGTTTTCTAGTAAGATTAATGAGAGGTTCAACAATTTTTGATTTTTTTGGGCAGAACCTTCTATAAAGACCAGCAGCACCAAGTAAAGATCTGACATCTTTAACACATTTTGGTAAATAGCTTTTACTTTTTCTGGGTCTGGTTTTATACCTTCATGATCAATAATAAAAACAAGGTACTTTGTTTGTTGCTCAATAAAACTTCACTTTTTCAGTTTAAGTTTAAATTTATGCTCTTTAAGCTTTGAAAATACTGTCTGTATATGTGATAAAAGTTCATTTAATGACTTCGAAAATATCAGATTGCCTTCAAGATAACTGACATCAAATGCCTTTAAACCTTGTAAGACATGTGACACAAGTTCTTGAAAAACTCCAGGTGCAGAAACTAAGCCAAAAGGTGTGACGCTGAACTCGCACAATCCTCGGTATGTGGTAAAAGCCGTTTTCTCTTTGTCAGATTCATGTACGGGTATCTGCCAAAAACCTGATCGCATATCTAGTGTTTTGAAATATTTTGACGACCCAAATAGTGTTAAAATATCATCAATTAGTGGAAGAGGAAATGATGTTGGCTTTGTTATTTTATTTAATTGTCAAAAATAAAAAAACCGTTTCGAACCATCACGTTTTTCGACCACAACCACATATGACTTCTTATAATATTTGCTTCTAACATCTCATCAATTGCGTCGCTAAAAAAATTTCTATTGTTGAAAGGTGTGCGGTATGGACGTTATTAGATTAGAGGATGATTACCTGCTGGTATTTTCGTGGTTACAGTATCTGTTTGCGATAATTCAGAATCTTTATTTGCGAAAATATTTCTATTTTTCCTTATCAAGTCTCTAACAATATTACAATGCTCTGAAGGTATATGAATATCACGTTCAAGGTCGTTGTTAAGAGAAGAAGTTGTTTGAAGAGCCTCTGTGACCGAGTTAATGCTCTCAACTTCTGAAATTTAGCAACTACTGCATCTCGTTTTAGTCTTATAGTTTTATGCGTATTATTGACAATCATAATAGGAAATCTTCTATTAGCCGAAAGTTTCATAACAGAATTTGTTATCATATCACCTGGTTAGGAAGCAATCATTCCAGTTTCTATACTTTTTTATTCATATAATTTATCAATTTCCAAACCTGGATTTTGTTTTAACTCAACAGTTTGAGGTCTGCTTTAATCTAACAATTGATGCAATATGAATATCTTCTTCGAGGGGTACATATATACATATATTCCCGAGAACGCGTGTTGAATTCTATCTCGCTAGAAGATATAGATTAACATGTGATTTATAGACATCGAATGATCTATTCAAACTTCCAAATGTTAGATAAAACTTACACATCATTTTAAGTAGTAAATATCATTGTAGGAAATTTAAATAAGTTTGTTTTCATCAATTGAAGCAGTCATTTGTTTGCAAGAATGATAATACAAAAGAAACCTACGGTTGTTACAATGAAAGTGACAGTAAAAAATACTGAAGCTACTTTTTCAATGGCGTCGACAACCATGCCCCAAGTACAAGGTGGTTTTTCCGTGACAATTTTGGTCTCCTTATTCTTATCGCTCTTGTCATCCGAAGTTGCTTCTGTTTCAGTGCTTTCATTTGTATCGACATTGCAAGATTTAAACTTTTTCCTACAGCACATTGTGCTAATTCTAACGAGAAACACAAGACAACGTGGTACAGTGGAGTCCTTGTCCATAAATTCCGCTTTCGTTAAAAGTACAGATAGAATTGTGATGATTGTTGACTGGGCAGTTTGAACTACTAAATATATCGAAAAGAGAGGTATCTTCTGGGAATTGGGCGGCATAACAGAATCTACAAGAGTTAAATAGACGGAGAAAGCAAGGAAAACTGTAACCGCGTATCCTGATCTATCACCCCCGTTAGGTATAGCAAACACAAAAAGTCCTAAAATGGTTAGCAACAAAACAGGAAGAAATAATGTCATCAGGGCGTGCTGGGGTTTCCGCTGCAACTTTATTTCATAAATTAGGACATCCACGCCAGCTCTATCTGAATGTTTTACACTTGTTTCTAAGATTTCCCATAAAGGATTGGTATCGTAATAGCTCAACAACACATGATCTGGATCTGCAGTTAGTTTAATCTGCAATAAGATAAAAAAAAGTCAGAACACATTAGTGCATATATCATCCAAGGGCAATTTAAATTTATTTCTTACGCCGATTTTTACATATTTTTGCCATATTTTAGCGGTCAGTCCACTTATATTAATCCTACATCAGAGATGGAATCAGTGATCCCTCGATTACAAATCCGATGCTGTAGGGGATGGACAACTGTAAAATTAATCTCTTACAATTCTAACAACTGAATTCATGTAAAATGTATTATGGTTTGGTAAATAGATTATTTCAGTGCATATATCGTGGTAGAGCCATCAATCTTCAATAACTTGTTTAAATTGCATACCCGTGCAGTTATATATAGAGATTCTATAAAAGCGACATTGCACAATCGTGAATATATTTTTGATGTGACGTCATTAATAGTAGAATACTACGTTTTCGCTGAATGCTCCCACTCGGACCATGTTATATTGCAAATCCGTCGACAAAATGAAATGCAGCGCAGCAAATAATGGCTACAGTCGTTGAGGTAACTGTACGAACATTTTGTAGATTTATTGCCCGATTAAGGCCTGAAAACGGAATAAGTTTTTTTCTCTGAATGCTCCCACTCGGACTTTTCCCACAACCTAGAAGAATAAGGTTTAAAGCCTTCTTGAAAATTATTTTACACATACCAGGGCATAAACCGAGTAATGTTTACACATTTTTAGAGATTTGTTTCAAATATTTCTATTCAAAAATATTTTTTTCTTACTTAAAAAAAAGAAAAATGCTCCCAGACGGTCTCGATTGCAGAAATGCTCAGACTCGGGCTGAGAAAGTCTGCTGTCTACATATTCGAACGCAGTCTATGGAATACACTTTTGGTACTATGTACTTTAAAGACACCTTTAAAACATTCGTATTAAATTATTTTAAGCAGATATACAATTTATACATTAAAATGTACTTTTTCACTAGACACAAGTTCATCCTCTGTTCTCCTATGTTAAATGATTTTAACATAGAATGTTCTTCAAAAGCACAACTGATTAATATTTAGATATATAACTTATAAGAAAGACGTTTGAGCAGATGTGTATATGTAATGTAAGATAAATTGACTTTTGAATAAAAATATTTGAAACAATCTCAAAAAAAATGTGTACACATTACTCGGTTTATGCTTTGGTATGTGTAAATTATTTTTCAAGAAGGTTTTCAACGTAAAGTGGGAGCATTCAGAGAGAAAAAAAGTATTCGGGACTAAAACAGGCACTAAATCTATGAACGTTTCTTAACGAGGGATGCGCTACATTATGCTTTTGTACTCTATTTCCTATTATATAAGCGTGTTGACGGATTTTCTACAAAAATGGTCCGAGTGGGAGCATTTATAGCAGGTGTGCGATGACGTAGTATCCTACCATTGAACGTACACATAAAATAGTAGTGAAGGTAGTAATAGTGGTATGTGGTCAATTTGGTTTACGTTTATTTGCAAGTGATTGCTTTTTCTTTAATTGTTCCTTACTTCAGTGTAGCTCCAAGACATAAACTGTATTTCACAAGTTTGTACATCATATGGGTAATAAGTCATGTCTATATCACACGACGTTTCAAACTTCTGAAATATCGATATACATGTTGTCAGTTTAAGCTGATGGCACTTACAATGCACAAATTTACAACGCTTGTATCATTACAAAACTGAGTTGGTAAAAATAGTACATTCTCTCATATTTATCATTTCGGTTTTTACCTAGATTACAAAAAACACATGTATTCGTATATTCCCTAAACAATAGACATGGTAATAGACTTATTTGAAGTCATGCCGCATTAATACATGATTAATTACAATGTATGTGTACATAATATATTGTACAATATAGTTCATATCAGGTGATTTGAGAAAATAAGGTATTCTCGGGAGTGATAAAATATACGTACGTCAAGAGGGTACCACTTAATCAAACCTTCATTAAAATTGTCTATCATTAAAGTTTCATGTCCAAGACTTTCATATGATCTAACTGAATTGACTACAACTATATCTGGCTTCCAAACATCATTCTGAAAAAAAGATGGTTACAACAGTATTTCCTTTCATATATATATTATAAGGGGGCAGGGGACATATTCGAATGATGGCCCCGGTCAAATTTTTTTATAACTCAGACATGGTGTTTTGAAGGTACTGATAACTTCTGATATTTCTCTGTCACTGTAATTCTTTCTTGTTTGTGTGTAGGAAATGAGAAGTAATTTTGGGTTTTTACCCGAAACTAACCATTTTGGTAGCTTTGTATGTATTTCTGACTCTCCGAATGGAGGTGAAAGAGTTAAAAATCAAGCTTTGACAGTTGGAGCCAAACAAGTAAGAAATTTCAGATAAATTTTGTGAAAACATCTAAACGTATGACAGACACTTTACTAATCATTTCTGCGTGTAACTGATATTTTAAAGGAATTGGGCGGATTCTGGAGTATGCTGCACGTTCATGAAGATTGCCCATATTGGTATATTTTAGGTGTGATTTTGGCTGGGTGGGGGTAAATATAAATTGTAAATTTTTTGAAAGAGCAATGCATGCAAACTATTATTTTCTTCAATGTATGTTATATATCATTTAATAATGCTGTGCAACAGGTTATCTGCCTGTGAAACAGATTTTGAAATATTTGGAATTGTGTTTCTGGTCACACTGAAATACAAAATTGTTCATTTTTAGGTCCCCTGCCCCCTATACCTCATTTGCATATGCCCTTCTATATTAGATATGCCGTCATCCGGTCCATAAACCGTATACAGACTGGAGACGGTCCATAATTCTTACAAGTAAAATGGTTTCCTGCGGGGAACATTTTTCATGATATAAAGATATTTCATTTAACTATTTTCAACACCGTTTTGGCAGAGGGGAATAAATAAACGTTTATATCAGGAATATAGTTGACAATAATCGATCAATATAGAAGAAGGTCTTTCGAAACTGGTGACCGTTGATGACCGGAGAAGGTCGAACATAAAACAATTATTTCTTTTTAAGAAAATGATTAAATAGGCCTACCATATTATGAATAATTAAAAGCAAAAAAAAAAAATAAATAAATAAATAAAAATAAAGTAAACACACAAGTTTACGCAGAAAATATTTCTATTTATTATGGCAGATGCCACTACGAATATTTTAATTTTGTATATTTTCAGTAAATACAATTTATTGTTTGTAAAATTTGAGATACATATATTAAAGAAACAATGATAATTTTCAAATAAATCATTCAAGTTTTTCCACCTTAAACGGTTAAATAATTAAAGAAAATTAGAAATATCACGTAAAAGGTTTTTGTTCTTAATTCAGAGGTTTAATTCTGAATAATTCCTAAGAGTTAATTCCGTAAAGTAACGACAAACGGTATTTAGCCAGGTTATCGAAAAGGTCAATTAACCAATCGTGTTCTACGCCGAGGTTCGAAATGCGTCTGGAGAACGATATAAAAGGACATCCCTGATTGCAATACGAAGTGGAATATGCAGGTAATTAATTTTTTTTCTTTATTTGTTAAATATGTTGTTGTCAGTTTTAAAATTTTGCAATATTTTTAACTTTCGTCCCCAGACCATTTCGAACGAAGCAGAATTTGCCCTCACATTGTTGCCATAATTTTGGTTAAAAATTATTGATAAGACAGAAAAGTCTAACAATTTACTTAAATGACATGGCTTTCAGTATGTTGTATGCAGGGTTTTTTTTGTAAAAAAATATGAGAAGGGTCCCAGTCACCCTTGACTGCTGTCAACAGGCCATAAGGATATTGTGTAGCTATATAGATTACTGAAGGAATTGGCAGTTTTACATTGTCTTGGTCCTAAGGTAGTACTAGTAGATCTTAATATTTTGAGTGTGTTTTCAGATTTTGTTTATTTTATTTATATGACTACCAATATTTTTTTTTATTTTCAGGTACTTGTGTCAATCTAACAACATTGACATAATTCGAGATGCGGATTTTAAAGAAGCCAACGACATGTTTGTTTGTATGTGTAAAGATACCTGCAAAATAGGTAAGGAACTGTTGATCACAAAGTGTCCATCGAGAAAGAAGATTTAGAGCTTTTATAAAGTTCCAGGATGCTAGACACTACCACACCGTATGGACTTTTAAACAGAGTATGGTTTGAATTATGTCTGTACCTTTGTAGGAGAGGGTGTGAGAACCAGCGTGAGCTGAAACTATCCATGTTTTATATCAGAACAGATGCCTAAGGCAAGCGGTATGTCTGTCATGTGTATTCAGAAGTATCCAAAAACCACCTAGGCATTAAACACAGTGATATTTCAAGACAAAATGTGAGAATGTATGAAACAGGTGGAGGAATGTGTCCAGTAAATAGCTTTAGAAATAATTGTCAAAACTAAATCCTTAATGCAAAGCTCTGTTCCAGACACCAAGAGAGTCCTTTTTTTGACTCAGATTCTATCTGGTATGAAAATCGCCCGTTTGGAAAAAACAAGTTAGGTACACGTATGAAGGAACTTGTTTTAAACTTTCAATATTCAGTGTATTAGACTAGACTAGACTAGACTAGACTAGTGATATAAATGTAAGAAATCGATGAAGATTTTTTGTTTGTGTCTGATATATATACATAAAGCTGTACACTTTAATTTCCTTTTCAAGTTATCATTAGTGTAAGTGAATTTGTCGGTGAGATTTTATTTTGTTGTTTAGTGATTAATTTTACAGAATTTACAGAATTTATTGTTATGTTTCACATATATTTATTCCATGTTGATCAAAAGTCATGATTTGTCTTTAATTGAATTATAAATTTTTAATACAGTTTGTGAAATTCTTAAAGTTCGGTTTTTTTGCCTAGTATCATTAGTTTTTAATTTGATTAACAAAAAGGGAATATAAAAAGAAGAGCATGATACTTTGCTGCATCGCTATATATATTACCGCCGAAGGCCGGTCCGTTAACAGTTTGGCTTCCTGTGAAATTTGCAGGGAAGAACTGAATATATGAAGAGTTTTTATTGGTCACTTTAAAATTACAAAACAAAATCTAGGAATCTCATTGGCCATTCTAAAATAAATTTAAAGGATAGTTCTTGTCATTATGAAATAAAATGTATAGAAAGTTCTTAATTAAAATGTACAGGATAGTTATTTAACTTTCTAGTTAAATTGCTAAGATATTTCAGTTCTGTTAAACAATGCTCATAACATTCAGATCTGGTTACATTTTCTAGCGAAGAGTTTATTTTACATAAGATCTTACTGAGTTTATTTTAGACAAGATCTGAGTTTTTAATATTGTCCAATATAACGAGAATAATATCAGAACTTTTCAGGTACTCTTGATTTATGATCTTTAATAAGTGTCTAATACATTATATGATTATTGATGTGTTCAATTGATATAATGTTTATAATTTTTATATCTTTTGCTTATTAATCAAGTTTCTATGAAAATAATTGCTTTACCGACTGCGTAGTGTTGGTGTTGGAAATTTAGTTCACTTAACGAAACACGACATGTTTGCTTCAGAACTCATACATCTTTAAGTGTTCAATTTTTCAAGATTAATAAACCTACAAGAACTTATATGTCATATTTATGCAAGCTATACTAACATAAACTTTTCTATTTGACTTTTTCTGGAAAACTAAGAACAAGCATATGCAAACTAAACAGTTTTACTTCGGCCGAGTATCTTTTTTTAAAGATACTTCTTGCTTTTTTTAAGTCAACGTTGTATATATTAAAGTATAATGAACACACCGTACAATCAAATGGGTAGACAACCGTTCAACGCAACGACAGTCGTTCTAGTATAAACATATCGGTACAATGAAAGATTCCTTATCTAAACTATTGACAACAAAGTCAGGTATAATACAATGCCCTTTATTGCTACCGTATATGTCAAACAGGTAATGTAGGTCATATTCTGTACAACTCGGAGCCCACCGCTGGCCTAGTGGTTAAGTTATCTGCCTCTCAACCAAGGGGCCATGGGTCATGACCATGTTTCTTCATATGACAACAGTACTGGTTGGTTCCATGAAGCGGACTCAAATGTGATTAACATAAGTTGCATAGAACTTGTTCCGAAATCTAGCTTAAAAAAACGTTTAAATCAAGAAGATCTTTTCAGTGCAAAATTTTGCCAAGCACAAACACATCATTTCTGAAATATTCCTGTGATTCATACTATATCTAAAATTATATGAAAATGCCTTCAATGGCAAAACTGAAACATCGTATATTTGTTGGTGGTGAATACAAAATATATGTTTCAATGACATCTATAAAGGGAACATTATTATGCGCCAAGTTATATTTTTATCTGAACAATCCTCGTGTACAGGACACAAATAGAGAAAGGCAATACGTCACCCGGAATGCTATGTTACCTGAGGCCAGTGTTCCAAATATGAGTCGTTGTATTCAGTTCCGTTCCATTGTAAGTATGTATCGTTCCATTTTATGGCCATATAAGATGCTGTCTTCAATGTTTCTGTTATCTGATCGAAGTCAATTATCGTTTCAAGCGCGAAAGTTATGTGTACATCTGAAAAATAAAACAGATCATTTACTGAAACAAATACCTTACATACCATCTAATGCCCAAAAACTACTAATTGTAACATAAAGTCATCCCATCGTCCCAAAATTTAGAGAACACACTTTAATAATTATACCTCTTGTTCAATAGAATAAGTGCGATGTTAATAACCTATGGACTAAATCTATTACAATTTCACAGCGTCACGTTGCTAGTTTTTGCCAAGCACAAACACATCAGTTCTGAAATTTACCTGTGATTCATACTATATCTAAAATTATATGAAAATGCCTTCAATGGCAAAACTGAAACATCGTATATTTGTTGGTGGTGAATACAAAATATAGTTTGTATATGTTACCACATGTTTACGACATGAACTCATTTGCTTTCAACAAAAAAACACTATAATACATATTTCTGCATAGTCATTATACAGATAAAACTACATTTAGTCTAAAATCCGAATAACTTAAATGTCAGTTATGAAATATATGGCGTCAATTATTATTTGAAAATAGTGGAAGAAATGCTTTTTTAATTTTATTGGTTTTGTTTTATTGTAAAAGGTAATACATTCGTTTTGTCGGCTTTTCACTCAAATACACAAAGTTTTATATTGTGATATAAAGTCTATGATTTGGCTTATATCATTTTTTTTCTTAATGTTTCCCTAAATATTTTCGTATAAAATTAATCAATGTCAATTTTACACCCGTATTAACATAATGTCATGAACATTGTATACATATTTTAGGCTGCACCCTCTTCAATACATTCGATTTGTATTGGATATATAGACTACAAAATTATTTTAAAAAAAACATACCAAAAAAGGATTGATCAGATGGGAATGGTGGAATCTTAGAGTTGTAGCCCTGATTAACGAACAGTTCTGTGTAAAGGCGATGTGTGTGTGTAGCGTTGCTGGTAGGATTGGTTATGAACACACAGACACATCTTGTGGTAGACGCTAGAAGCAGAACTAATATCTTGAAGTCCATTCTTTTGTAGCAATAAATGTAGAAATATGCTGTAATATCAAATAAAATGTTACATTCTGAACTGATATACATAAAGCAATGGACGTTTCTACATGTGGTTTTTTTCTCGTGAGAAATCTCTCTTACTCCGTATCTGTCTGCCTGCCTCCCTTTCTCCCTGCCGCCCTACCTACCACCTACCTACATGTCATTTTTGAAATTGAACGTGGGTATTGAAAGAAATATCAATATCAAATTATTAAAATTATTGCGACCACAGTAAAGATGCTGATCACGTACACTGATAATGAAGACCAGTTGATGACAAAAACACGTATTATCGCAACTAACCTTGAATTATCGCAACAAACCTTGAATTCTCACAACAACTCTTGACTTAATGCAACAAACCTTGAACATTAAACTTTGCATGCAATCCGATAAAATTCATAATTTCTTTATGATAATGCCTTCAACTTTGTGGAGTTATAATCTAAATTTTAATCTAAAAAAAGTTGACAGACATAAACAATCTTTCTAGCAAGTATTGCATTTACTTGGTCGTATTTAACAAATTTATCATTTCGTACAATACGAGGTTTATCAAGTAGTACAATGTTTATAGACACAGGTATACAAATAAACATATCACATACAATGAGAAACAGAACAATTTTCTGGACAGTTTAGATATTTACCAGAAAAATAAACAATTCTGGATGTTTATACAACATAGGTTTCTTTGTCTCGTCCAAATTGTGATGCGTTTTCAAGAAATACTTTTCTGATTTCCAAAATACAAAAATTTGGACAATGCTAACAATGATTTCTTTGACCTAAAGATAAAAAATTATCAAACTTTACATATTTGGCCAATTACAATATATAAGATTGTAAGATCTCTATAATGCGGACATACGAGGAGAAAGTGGTATTTATTTTCAATTTTTCTCATGGTACATGATTTGCATATTCATGCAGCCTTAACGTTGGGTATTTTCATATCTTCCTGTTTCAATAAAAAGATTGTGTGAAGAGGTTCTAAACCTAGTAAGTGATACGAGTTCTATGTTTGTTTTCATGTACTTAGCCTATATAATTCCCTAACAAAAACTGTGTTTAAATACACAATAAGTATGTAATCTTGAAGAATTATTAATTTTGGCATTCCATTTTTGCACGAATGCTTCCAATAATCTTTGTTTTATAGAGGTAACAAATGTGTTTTTGAGTTCTATACCAATTACCATATTTGTACAGTGTAATGCCAAGATATTTAAAATATTTTACAACTTCTATTCGTTTGTGTATTTTTTTCCCTCAAAAATCATGGTTTTTGTCTTAGACGTTTTAATTTCCTTTCCCAAAAGTTGATAATAATTTTGAATATCATTTAACATTAACTTTTATAAAACTGCATGACTTCTACGTCGACTTTAATTAGAACAAACTGATAGAGCATGACATACTTTTAGTTTAACTTGTACTGAGAAAGCATTATATAAACATTACAAACTTGTAATACATTAGTAATATATTTTGAATACAACGTCACGTAAACAATTATAAACCACTATTTAAAATGTGATTTGAAATAAATACAAATATATGTCGTGTTGTTAAGAATAAATATTTTGGCATGTAATTAATTAATTGATAGAATTGGCAATAGAATTACTGCAATTTAACGATTCCTTTATATATTTTGTCAGATTGAAAACTATATTCATATTGCTATTACATATCAATTCAATATATCTCATCATGGAAGGCCTTTTGCAGTAGTACTTTTTATCTAACTTTTTTTTATGAAACGTGGAAACGTTTTTTCTTCTATGAAACATGGAAACATTTTATTAATGCAACAAAGACAATATCTTCCACTGCCAGGTAATCTATTTTAACCATACCTTTCAGTTTGTGTTCTAAGTGCATGCGCTCTTATCCGCATTCTAGTGCACGTAAGAAAAAATCTAGTGTTTGTTTGTTTTTTTGTTTGTTTTTTTTTTTTTGTAAAAAAAAACCCAAGTAATTTTCATATGATAGCCTAGGTTAACACAATTTTTATATTTATAATACTGTAATTTTGGTATTTTAGAAAACAACTTCTAAACCTTTTTCTAATTCATTTCCTTTTAATAAATAATCGATCAATATTGTGGCATTCAAGATGGAAATATTTCACAGAAAATATTCATTCCATCGTTTCCTGTTAAAAGGTAAGATTGTGTAACTTTAGATTGTCTAATTCTATGTAAAAGAAGAACAACTTGATCATGGCGGTAAAGGAGGACAGAGAATAGTGATTTATCAAGACAAGGGTTGATATCATGAAGTTTGTCCCAATTTGTTTTCCATTTAGGTGAAATAATTTTACTTATGTAGGGTTGAAAATTACTATATCTACTGTTTGAGATTTGAGGATTATTTTGCCAAACAACTACCTTAATTTCTTCGTAACTTGGGATCAAACAAAAATTCACTGACTTAGTTTTTAACATATCTTGAAATCGCTAAAGGAGTTTCTTAATCATAATATCATCAGACTTTTGATGTTTAGTCAGTGAATAACATATCAATAAACTACCTTTGACAGCCACACAACCGGAAACTATACATTTCAATGGCTATCTATTTACTAGGACTTAAGTCATGTAAATGTTAAAGTATCTATTTCATATAAAACTTTACTCAACAACTTTTTCAGTGTGGCGTAAAAGCTTATAATGGCATTGTAATAGTCTTTTTGAAAACATACCATATCATCTTAACATTAAAGAATATTTTTTAAGTACATTTGTAAATATTAGTTTCGCAAAATTCATTTAAAATTCATTAATCAATTTAAATTAAATAGAAATGTACACTTCTAGGATATCTTAAAAATAATTCTTCATAAAATAGTGACAATTTTCGTTGGTAGAACCTTAATTCTACCTACAAGATTCGTCTTGATATACCTTGATGTGTACAACATTATTATTACGGTCATGGTTAAACTGCAATTAATACCACATAAGTAAGCGTTTCTAAAAAATTTTTGCTTAAAATCCAAAAACAACAACTAAGTGTCTTACTTTCACATTTTGGCTCATTTTTATTGTCATTTACAAAGTGTTACATAACATTTTAAGCCTATTATAGCATTCGGCACGGCATGGCAAGTTATGTGTCGACGTGCCATAAAAATTCAAACAACCAAAAAAAAAAAACAAACACATTTTGTTGATTATGGTTTGCCGTATATGATGAATTTGTAATAGATGTCATCTTACTTATGTATAAACTTTTCTTTTCATCTATGGTATTAAATGCCGTTTTATTGTTTGAATAACATTTCTGCAACATTAAATTTTTTGACCGCTGGCCGCTGGACGCTGACTTCACAAAAAATGATAAAATAAAAAAATTCTCAAAGTGATTATTTTCTTTTTATGTATCCTTAAAATAATAAGAAATGTCTTCAGAACTTCATTAAATGATGTTTTATTGTTTAAATAACATTTCTGCAACATAACATTGTTTGGCCACTGGACCGCTGGCCGCTGACTTCACAAAAAATGATAAAATATAAAAAAAATTCTTAAAGTGATTTTTAGCTCGACTTTTTTTTTTTGAAAAAAAAGTAGAGATATTGTTATAGTCGGGTCGGCGTTGCCGTTGCCGTTGCCGTTGCCGTTGCCATTGCCGTTGCCGTTCCCGTCCGCAAACTTGTACCTGGATCATAACTTTTTTATTTCTTGGTGTATTGTCTTCATACTTGGCCACAACAACCCTTTCAGTAGACCACACTAACCTTGACATTCATCCATAAATGACCTTGACCTTCAAGGTTAAAAGTCCAATTTTTGCTTGTTCATGCTGTTATTGGCTGTAACTTTGTTATTTTTGAATGGATTGTCTTCAAACTTGAACATAATAATCTTCAAGGATATCCCTTAAAAATAACCAGCCAGACCTTGACCTTCACTCATAAATGACCTTGACTTTGAAGGTCAAATTATTGAAATTTTCATTTTTTTGGCTATTATTGGCTGTAACTTTGTTATTTTTGAATGGATTGTCTTGGAACTTGAACATAATAATCTTCAAAGATAACTGTTAAAAATATACCGGAAGATCTTGACCTTCACTCATTAATGACATTGTCTTTGAAGGTCAAATTATTGAAATTAACATTGTTTTGGCGGTAACTGACTGTAACTTTGCTATTATTGAAGGGATCAACTTCATATTATAACAGAACATTCTTAAGGAACAGACCTTGTTGTTTATCAAACCCAAATTTGCTTGGGCTCTTTAATGACCTTTGACCTTGAAGGTTAAATTACTGAATTTTCTCAGATTTGTGCATTAAATGACCATAATTATATATTTATTGGTGTGTGTGTACGTATATATATATATCATCATCTTCTTCATCATCATCATCATCATCATCATCATCAACAACAACAACAACAACAACAACAACAACAACAACAACAACAACAACAACAACTATTTATAGAATTGCGTAATGTTTCTATTTTAAGAAATTGCGTAATGTTTCTATTCTAAGAAATTGCGTAATGTTTCTATTTTAAGAAATATCTAAATGATACTATTTGATAAACACCGAAAATGTTTGGTCATCTATTATATCTTCAGCTATAACAACATTGAATATGTCATCTTATTGTTTCCTTTTCATTTCCACTTCATTAATGTTATTTAGCATGACGTTATGGGTTTTCCTTTTGTTACATAAATTTCTAAAAGAAAATTTTCTCCAGTTTTTTTTTCTTTTATTTATTTGACTCTAAAGTTTCAGTGTGATCTTCCACATTAATATTGTATGTAATTCCATCACTTGTATTTTACTACCATTTGTGACATGATTGTTTTATATTTTTTTATCATTATCTATATCAGTGAAACACTTCATTTTACAAATTCTACTTTCACTGCCTGTTTAAATATAGGAAGTTTGATACTAGGTCAGGAGTCTATTATACTGTACAAAAGGGTCAATTATACTGGAAAAATTACCTGGTGAACTAAACATTGATTGACAAAAACATATGAGCATTTAGAAAAACATAACATAACATAACATAACGTAATATTTATTCAGCATTAAATGTTACAACATTTATAGCCATTTCAATATATAATACAAACATTTAAGGGCGAGTACATGGTTAACAGAGAATTATATACAAATGATTTATACAAATTAATCTTAAATTATTATTTTTTAACAGAGTGAACATAATTAATTGTAAAGTATTTTCTTAACAATATTTTTCATCATTATTACCATTTATCTGTTGTGTTCTTTCTATAGTAAAACATATTACAAAGAATATTTTTTTCTTGTTACGAGCAACATTTATGCTTTTTGAATACATTTTTGTAAAACAATTCAAATATGGAGATCCATTTCATTGTGTTAACATTAACTTAAAATACTTACAAAAGATAAAAAGAAAACACTCACTACATATGTACAAATCAGAGTTTTTATATGAATTGAAAAAAAATGCATAAAATGTTTAGAAATTCGGCAAATTGAGTCAAACAATAATTAATCGTTGACTGTACACTTCATTCTTAAGAACATTGCATATTCCCAACACTTTTGGTCCATTAAAATATCTTACCTGAAGAGTAAACGCCTAACACCTTATTATGTTATCCAATATAAATGCCTATATAAACCTTTGGTGCAGTCTATGTTACTTGTGGTAGTTATTAACTTCATATGCCCTATTTTAAACAAAATTCGTAAATTAAGCAATATGAAGCTCTCATGACTTGAATGTTGTCAATATACTTGACGAGGCGTTACTTACAAAAAGTTACAGCTGTACTTGCAATGAATACGTATTAGCTAAGCGATCTGCAAAAATACGATACATTCAGTAGTCATGTTTTGTAGAAAATATAGCAAATTAATAAGAAATGATAAATAAATAAATTAGAAATAATTTAATTAAATCGTGATCGGGAAGACACCGCTACACTCTGGACAGATATCTTTAATTTTAATGTAATATGCTTCTATAATATGTGTAGCGTTCACAATTTCTAGTTGAGTAACCTTCATCTGATAAAAATGTAATTTTGTAACGTAAAAGCACATGGAAAAGACACCGGAAGCATTATAAATAAATGTATTGTGTAAAAATATCATATAATATAACGGAAAAAAGTAATCAAATTTTTTCACTTTAATCTGTCAGTGAGTTTGTGATCTGCTAGCACTTTGACTAATGTGGATACTTGAACAAGTTGTCAGTACCCACTGAACAAGTTACATGAACATTTACATCAGTATATAATATTTGGACTAAAAATATACTATGATTTTGGTCTGCTTTTGTAAAGACTTAAAGGCTTTCCGTTACGCCATAGTTGTTTCGTCAGTGCATATTGTACAAACGCAGAAAACAATCTCACGTCAAATGGACTATCACCCTCAACACCCGGATTACAAGTTCGCTCCTCAAGCCCGTTACACCTTTTTTAAAGTAATGTCTTTTAAAAAAAGATACTCGACCTGAGTAAAACTCTTACTGGTTTACTTGCATATGTTATATCTTATTTTTTGTGCAAAGTCAAGTAGGAATGTTAGCATAGCTTGCATAATAATGACAGGATAATTACTGTAGGGTTATAAATCTTAAATAATGGAACACTTTAGGTTTCTAAACGTGTTTCGATAACTGAACTCAATTTCATACACTAACATCTACTCAGTTGGTAAGCAATTATTGTTATAAGTACTTGATTTATATGCAAAAAATATATGAAAATTATATTAAATGAACACATCGATAAGACATTAATAATCATATAATATGTAAGACACTTATTGAACATCATGAAGTTAGGATACCTGATAAGCTCTGATATTATTCTCGCTATTTCTGATAAATATAAAATATTGAGTACAATGTTATTTCTGGTGAGTTGATCTGCGAGTGATTTGTCTGTAATTTTTATTTACAAAATGAATACAGTTTGGTCCGTATACAGCTGTTTTTTTTGTTTTGTTTTTTTTCGCTATTTCTGATAAAATTTAAAGTAAAATAAATTTCTTCCGTAAAATTGACTGTTCACTAGAAAATGTAATTATATCTGAATGCAGTCTAAAATGTTTGTGGGAGGAAGTATTGTTAAAAAGAATTTACATGTAAATATCTGAGCAATTTAACTGGAAAAATAAAGAATTATGCTGTGCATTTTATTTTTGACCTATCCTTAGCATTTTATTTCATAACGGCAAGAACTATCCTTTAATTTTTTGTTTAGAACTATCTTAGAATGACGAGAACTACCCTTTACATTTTATTTTAGAATAGCCAATGAGATTCGAAGATTTCATGTTGTAAATTTAAATTTTACAAGTCACACTGATTTTAGACCGACTTTAGGCCGCATAGATAATAACATCGAGTTATCTTTTCAAACATAAGAAGTGATACTGAGTCTGCATAACATTGAATATTCCAAGGTGAAAATTTTCATCAAATAGTGATATTTAGGAGAAGTGTTTGGCGGCTCTTATAGTTTACAGACAATTCATTGCATAAAAATACAAAACCAACCGCACATGGACTAGATTAATGTCAATTGAAACATTAATTTGTCACTTATTACTATAGATAATAAAAGTGGGAAGTATTTTGAAAACAGAGTTTGCGTATGTTTTTTTTTTTTCAAAAGCATGCTTTCAGATCGATATTATGATAACAACATGTTTCGCATAGATAGTATCATTTCCTATGTTTGTAATAGTAAAATAACACAACACAGTTCGAAAATACAAATGGTACAATAGTCGGTCCAGGAACAGCTGAATACGGACCAAATTGTATTCATTTTGTAAATAAAAATTACAGACAAATCACTCGCAGATCAACTCACCTGAAATAACATTGTACTCAATATTTGAAAAAGCGAAATGGGACAGGAAAATTGATGTGGGAAATTCATTAGTAATATTTGACGTGAGAAATTCATCAGTAATATTTGACGTGAGAAATTCATCAGTAATATTTGACGTGAGAAATTCATCAGATGTATTTTATAATTTCATATTTTAACCTTAATCTACAAAACCATCATTAAACATATTAATAGTCATTCATTGACTAATGTTTGTCTTCTTGCTTTTTGCAAACGCTTTAAATTTAAATTGATTGAATTCCATATCGGTACCCTCTTTGCGAAATCTATTAAAACCGTTCCCTCTTTGCACATGCACATGTCATTCTCAGCTAAAAACAAACCAGCGATGGATAACAAGCCAGTAAAAAATCATTGTAATAAGAAAAGTAGGTATGACACGTGGAAAAGATGTATACCACGAAACACTAGAATGTTTAATTTATATGCTGATTTGTCATGTGACCGTTTTGCAAGTACCGCAACTTCACAATAAGCTACATAAAATCGACATGTCTTGTCTCGCCCATCAACTCGACATATGTTTCGGACTCAAATGAACCAGTGGCTTGATTATATATGCATTATACATATTTCATATGTTCATTTATATATCACCTTCGGACAAATGGAAGTATATTATCAAAAATAAATGTAAAATTCTTAAAAACACCCTATTTTCGGTTTTGCAGCGGCACGGGCTACCTCTTGCTTTTGAATTCTTTACATCACAGGTACCCTCTAATTTAACACACGGGTACCCTCAAAGCAGGACATAAACTTTTATTTGCGTTAAACGTTAAGCATGTATTATTTTCTATTTTAATGTACGTATATATACTATGTGTCATACTACGGACTTCTGTTATTCACAAATGTGAATATATAATATAGAAGAACACATAAATTTGTAGACTTATGATGCTTAATCTTAGAACTGGTCAGTGGCAGGAATAGCCTGTCTTAAGAACTGCCCGTTCAAGTCGAATTCCGACTACCTGTATTAAAAAGTCTTATTCGATCTTTCGCGTTTCTTGCTTCTGTACGTACAGTGTTAGGACGGGTATCCGTGTATCAAAAACATTAAATAAGAGGGTACCTGTGACATAAAAAATCAATAGCAAAGAGTTGGCCTGTTTCGCTGCAAAACCAAAAGTAGGGTGATTTTATTAATTTTACATATATTTTTGACTAATAACTGCAATTTTCCTGAATATTATGTATAAATGAACATATGTTATATGTATGATGCATATATAATCAAGCCACTGGTTCATTTCAGCCCGAAACAATATGGTCAAGGTGATGGGCGAGACAAGACATGTCGATTTTATGTAGCTTATTGTGGGGTTGCAATAATTGAAAATGGACAAACTGCAATAAACACTCGAAGATAAAACATTCTAGTGTTCCGTGGTATACATATTTTTCACATAACATACCTCCTTTCGTCATTTGAAGCAAGGAGCATTAGGTGGATTATTATCCATCGCTGGTTTGTTTTTAGCAAAGAATAGCCTGTGCATGTGCATAGAGGGTACTGTGTGAGTAGATTTCGCAAAGAGGGTACCGATATGGATATGCACCGTGAATACGGAGCTTCATCATTATATGATCCATTCCATTGCAAGACAGTTTTCTAAATGACAACCTTTTCACTAGGTATTATCTGTTTATGTTGTATTTGCTTACATGGTCAAAGTAATAATTCGTACGGGTAAGATATAACAAGTAATAATTCGCACGGGTAGATGTAACAGACAAAAAATACCTTGCATATTAAACAAATATAATAGAACTCGCTCCAACGCTATGATAGTTATTTGGCGGCTTTCCGGCTTTACTGATGCAGAGAGACCTCCGATGCCCCTCCTTTCATAATTTCAGGTACAAACGGCTCCCAGATAGAACCACCGATGTTAAGTAGCTGGGTACCTTCCTCACATGTAATGATTCAAAGTCCCTGCCGGGAGAGGCAAGATGTTTGAATTCAACGATCTTAACCACTCTGCCAAGGACGCCAACATTTATGGGTTTGGGAATTATCTAAAACGAGGTACAGGTATGTGAAATTAAACGCTCTTGATAGGTCTATAAATGTATAAAATTAATTATTTAAAACATAAGCATAATTTACTTTATAATACATGTATTTTTCACAAGGTTTCTGACGGATGTTTTTTTTTACTGACTGCGATGCTGAGGAATTATTCTAAGTTACAAATTAGATTTTATGAATTATTCAGTTGATTGATAATTTAAAAAATGATAAAGAATAAGAAAAAACAATATAATATATTGAAAGATTCACCATAATTTACTGACTTTTCCAGTTAATTTTTTACTTATAATCGTTGGTCAATATGACAATTGAATTCTTATAATCTAATTTACATAAAAAAATTATGCGCAATTTCAATAAAAAAAAGCGTAGTAGCAAAAAAACTCAATATTAAAATAGCACACAAAACACACACAAAAAAAGAAAAGAAAACAATATTCATAAAATATGTAAAAAAAATAATAAAATAGATATTACAATTATTTTATAGTAAAATAATTATGCTCAACATGATCAACATGGTAATATGTGTAATATTTTTACGTAGTGTGAACAGATGCAGATGGTGCAGTTAAATATTTTTCACTACAACTTTTTCATTTCTTAAGATATCAACTTCAAACTTCAAATATATGTTCCCTATCATCAACCACATCTTATGTGGCAAGGTTCACAACTCTAATATTTTCATATTTATCTCCCTTTGAACTTAATTTTTTTTCTTCAAAAATATCAGTTATACTGTAACTTCTATACTTCTTAAGGTATCATCTTCATACTTCAAGTATATGTTTCTTATCATCAACCACATCTTATGTGACAAGGTTCATAACTCTAGCATCAATATATTCATATATATCTCCCCTTGAACTTAGAATTTTCCTCAATTTTTTGTGATTTCTTTATTTCTTAAAGGATTATCTCCATACTTCTTATCATTAACCACATCCTATGTGACAAGGTTCATAACTCGAGTACCAATATTTCAAGCTTTACACCCCCCCCATCCCCCATTAACTTTTTGTTTACTTGAAAAATGTTATTTTTACTAAAACTTCTTTGGTTTTCTCAAACTTCAAATACATATTCCTTGTCATCAACCAGATCTTATCTGACAAAGTTCATAACTCTTGAAGCAATATTTACAGAACTATCTCCCTTTATAACTTTCTTTAAGAAATATTATAATTTTTACTTTTTAAGGTTCTACTTCAAATTTCAAGTATATATTTCTTATCATTACACACACTTTGTGTGACAATGTCCATAACTCTAGTGAGACTATTTCCAGAATTTCTCCCCTTAAACTTGGAATTTATGTTAACAACTATAGCTTCTTGTCATTAGAAGAAGTATATTAATATTATAATTGATTTTTCTTTCATAGTTTTGTCTGCCTTACTGCGTCCAGTATTTATTAAGTCAAGCATCGCTGTCTTCTGTGACAGCTGTTGTTACAATTAACAGGCAATAAATTTACTACCAAAAAGCACGTTGTCCTATCGACTACATTTGAAACTATTACCCCCACAAAGTAGCGAAGTAATTTTGCACATATGTTGTCAATGTTTAGTATGGTGTTTGATTTGTGCCATTCGTGTTTTGCCCCGCGACCACGCCAAGCGAAATGTCGAGAATTAACAAAATAAAATAGGCGCGAAACACGAATGACACGAATGACACAAATCATCAACCATAGTTAAGTATACTTGATGGCACAAATAAATGCTATCAGACTTCATCACTGTACCTACATTCCACTTTACTTTTGTGATCTACGTGGAACAAAAGACGATTCATATTTTCTTTTCTTCCTTAACCTTTTTATTATTTTATATTTTATTTTCAAGTTTTTAATAAAGTGTAGAGCCCGCCTAAATTTGTGATGAACACGAACATATAATGGTTACCGTAGAAAAAAAAAAGAAATAATTATTTTTTTCGTAATGTGAAACCGCGTGAATACCTGATTATTCAACCTATAAGCGGTTTCGCTGAATAAGTAATATTTTATAACCATATTAAGGACACGTTTAATAAAAGAGGTAATAAATAATATCTTATCAGTAATCTTACAAAAAGGAAACCCACTGATTTTCTTTTCAACTGGATAAACATTTTGCATACATATCGATTACAGCTGCAGTTCGACAGCGTATTTACCATGAGAAGCTAGTTCAATCCGCAATAAACAAGTTTTAATAGATTTGAAGTATAGAACACCCATTTACAACTAAACTCGTTGCTAATGGTAAAAAATAAATCAACGGATTTAATTTAAAAGATACGCACATTGCACATATATCACAAACCGTCAATGTGGGCCGCTTTACAGTGCTCGCGAACGCAATTTCAAATCATTGACGGCGGTAGAACTGGTTTGATATCAATGCAGTTATGTTAACCATCATCTTCGAGTTAATTATTCTGGAAAGTGGTCAGTGTGGATCTTTCAATATAAGTAAAATAAGAAAATCAGCATTTTTTTAATAAACGTGCTGAATTTGTGTCCTTGATTTTCCCAGCTTTGAATTTGGAGCGATCTGTTTCAAATTAAAGGACTTTCAATGTTAAAAATTCTCAAGACTACCAGTCGTAAAGAGCCTGGTCAAACTGCCTAGAGGTCCGGACTACCTAGTCAGGATTTATACTCGTGCCGCTAAGTTTAAATATTTGAATTATATAAGTCGAGAATATGGAAAAATTCGTAAAAAATAACTTTATTGTTTCAGATGATTATATGATTATAATGTTAATATTGAATAATGTTTTTTATCTTAAATACCATTGGACCGAATGGCTTTAATAACTGTTTAACGTGCAACATCATATCTAATCAATCACTAAAACATTTGCTTGTTTCTTCCCAGACTTATTTGAGATCATATAAGGTGGTCACTGTCCAAGTCACATAACTCTTACAATGAATTTGACACAATTTTGAACTTTGTGAGCTTAGTTTTGCACGCAACATCAGTCTTCAATACTACTAAAGGAAATGAAAATGTGGTCATAACTTGAGATCACTTTCTGGTATCTGAATTGTGAAACGTCGGAAAATTTTGAACGCAAAAACATAATTTGAGATAACTATTCATGGTGCATAACTCTAGCAATGGTTTGACTGACTAATAGCCCTTTGTTTTGCAAGCAACATCAATCTGAAGGTGACCATAAATACGTCAAATATTCGAAACTTCAGAGGGTGTTCACTTGAATCCCATTACATGTCTTTATCATAACCGCTAGTCATGTCATGATCAAAGATCAATAGATCTAGCATAAATTTTGTGTACCATTTGTGAACTTCAACAAATCTTAATTAAAGCGTTGCATGCATAGTCAATATTCAAAATTATTTATGGTATCCGCTTTAAACTAAATTCATGTTTTAGGAATTTTATTTCAGGTCACTTTCCAAGACTTCTGTCTGATATGGATTTTGAATAAGATATGGTTCTTTATCCAGTTCGTTACTATGAGATGTAGTGTTCGAGATGGAATTTTCCTCTCTGTTAATTACTACATCATCCAGGCTTTTTTAGTATCAAGCACTGAGAATATTTGAGTGCATTGTCCTACTGACAACTCTTGTTTTATAAATCTATCACAACATATAGTCTGGTTTATTTGAAATTGTATTACATTTTTCATTGTACATACACACACAATGTAACTATGATTATGAATATGTAAGAAAAAGGGTAGAAAACGAAATGTGTTTTCTACAGTTGATTACAGTTAAGTCGTTGACGAATTTTAGTTCCATTTCAACAGAATGCTAAACAATACGTTGTTCAAACTAAGTTAGTTTGTAAGTAAGATCACTTGAAGGCCGTCGCGACATCCATGAGGATTAATTCCTTTATAAGTTTCGTTGTACCGCCTCTTAGCTATTTGCTTTGCATAACCAAGTTTACATAAGTTATAAGCTAGTAACGCCACATATTTATAATAAACACTCGTATTGTCCATGAAAATGTTGGCATAAATACTGATACCGTCTGCCTTAAGTTCATATTTAGTCAGAAAAGCAATATACGCAATGACCTCTAAGGAAATGTCTTTAGCTTCATTTGATGCAGCATTTATCTGTTCTATTCTCTCAATCACTTTCCCTAGTTCTCTTTGCTGATGCAAGGAAGTCATTTGATTTTCATACTTCACTGCATGTGATGACTTCAATGTATCAATCAATGATTGTACTTTAAGGTATCTTGCAACATCATGCAATTGTAATACCTTTTCTACATTTGGTAATGTGCCAAATCGGAGAAAATTCAAGAGGACTTTAAATATTTTAGCTTCAGAATCAATGAAGAAGAATCCTTCAGAATCCTTATGTTAAACATCGTGTTTCGTTAGTATGGTGGCAAGTTTACTTCCGGGATCCTTCATTAATGTTTTGGCTAATGTTGTCATACGTGTTCCTCCAACATTAATTTTAACCTGTGTTCCTAAAATATAATTATGTGTTGTTATATGTGTGTTTGTGTCAAGATATATCAGTAAAAATGAAATAAAGCACAAAATAAACAGGGAAATGCTGCAAAATCCACATATTGTTGTTAAAGGCACATTACTCGTATGCTTCAGAAATGGGTAAATATTTGCTTCTTTAAAACATGAGTTTTAAGGTTTAAATAAAGGCTTTAGGGAATGTTGTAAGCAATCTTATGTAGCAAATAGTGCTGCATTTGCAATTATGTATCATAAAAGTACATGTATCAAAGAAACCCCCAAAAACAATGTAGTATTTTTACTTCTATACAAAGTACTAAATAACAAAAACTGTACTATAATTACTTAAAGGCCGCAGAATCAAAGATGATTCAGGATGCTGACATGCAAGTGAGTAAATTTTGGAAACTATTAGAGAACACAGGGAATGAAAAGCTTTGAGAAATAAGCAGAAAAAGTAATCCTTAGGCATAATGGGCTTTTTTAGCTATTTTTATTTGCTTGAAACAAAAAAGAAAATGAAAGAAAATACATATTGATCCGTTACATATACAATCAAAGTTTATAATGCACTATAAAGTTAAGATTCATTGTTAATTTGTTGAGAATACTCGAAAAAGTTTTATTTCCCATACCAGTGACGCCATTTTGATTTTAAACGATCATGCACCCCTTATGACTCAAGATAACAATTTTCCTGATCAGCCGGGAGTGGGGGGGGGGGGGGCAGAGGGTGGACATGACAACAAAAGAGAACGACAAATAATCATTTGACATACTGGCAGGTTATATTTGACTCATAAAGGGTTTGTGTGTTGTTTCAATTCGATAGAAAGATTTGCATATAATAGCAAACAAAGACAAAAATTTCATAAAATAAACACTGCTTAGCAAAACATGAAACTAATATGCTTCAGAATCAACTGCAAAATCAATTGCATAAATTAAAAAATGTAAAAATATATAAAGATACATTAACACATGTCAAAAAACATGATACAATTCTGTCAAAAGTTCGAAATTAAAGAAAAAGACAAACATTTATCTATTAATGTCCATTTAATGCTGATTTTCAATGTTTTTTATCTTTAAGTTTAAACATGAAATGGCAAAGATTGTAACATATGAATGTATGTTATGTCTGAAGACCTCTTTATGTCGAGGTATACCTAGATCGGCAAAGCGATATCTTTAAATAATAATACTATTGCTTTTCTCATTAAAATTATTGTCATTTCAATCTTATTATGTTGTTAATCGCAGAATGAAGGTAAATGTTTGTTTCAAGCTGTATATTTTTTTTTAATTTTCCTTTTCAAACATATAACCAGGCAACACGCTTTGAACAAGCAACAGCTTGAAAAATAAATTTAATGAAAAGAAAATACTCGCATACTGGTTTTTAATACAGAAACAATAGACGGAACATTAATCAAAATATAGGTTTTCATGTTAACAGCAATAGCATGTTAACAGCAATATTAGATAGGTTCTGGTATGAAATACCGACTTTTTGAAGCTTATTATATCAATTTTGTCTGATATGTTTTGCTAGAAAAGTGTTATCATTAAGTTGTTTCAGGATGTTGTACAAGTATAATCAAATGTTAAGTGGATTTTCCAATCTTAAAATAATTATAATGTTCTTTATCAAATATAATTTTTGTCATACCTTACTACTATACATATATTTGGCTAGTCTTCTTTGCTTATAACTTATTATGAAATATGCAATATCTTTTTTTCTTGATTTATTTACTTTAGAAAGAGAATCGTTAGAATTTCCCTTGTTTACGACAATATAACAAAACCGACCACCAGCCACTAGTCTGAGGCTAATGCACACGCCTTCGACAAGATTTATCACGAGCTTCCATGTATGATGTATCTTAGACAAAATCTAATTAAGAGCACTAAAACAGCATGGATCCTGATCAGACTGCGCGGATCACATCGAAATGCATCAAGGCAAATTTTTTCAACTCAACTTGTAATATGTATTTTCAACATTCCGATACTGGTGTACTAATGGTGACGTATTGATGATGATGTACTGATGATGATGCTCATGTTCTGATGCTTATTATAATGATGTTGAAACCGATAATGGTAGTGATGATTGTGATGTGATGATGATTTTGATTGATGATGAATATGATTATGCAGATGATGATATATTGGTGTTGAAGATTAACTGAGGCTAATATTCTGACAATTATGATGATGATGATGATGATGTACAGAAAACAGAGATGCTAATCAACTTGTAATGATAATGATGATGATGATTTTGTACTCGTAATGAGAATGATAGAGATGCGTTGTTGTTGTTTTTGATTGATTGATAATAATGATATTTATAATGATGTACAGATAATGAAAAGTATAATGTTGATGATGTGTATAATATTGTACTGATTATGATTATTTTAATAATGAGTATGATGATGATGATGATAATGAGGAAGAGGAGGACGACGATGATGATTATGATGATAGAGATGATGATTATGATAATGATGGTGACAATTACAAACATAAACTTGAAGAGCTTTATCCATCAAAATTGGGCTCTTGACCTATACTAGCATACGAGTATAGTTTTCGTAAAGAAGCAGTACCCGTATTTTTCGTCTAAAGCTTGATTTTTCATTGCATTCTTCAAAATTGATATCAAAATAAGCAGATGCATAAACAAGACAAAATCTAATGTGTAAGTTCGGCAGTACGTATAAAAAGTTTCATTTTTAAATCACTTTCACCTATGCGTTGTCAAAACGTGACCGTGTTAATATTGGGGGATTCCGTCCTTGCGCGCATGTGCAAAAATACTTAAATGTGAAGCCTAGCTGTTAAAGGGTGACAAAAACCTGAATTTTGATCTATATTACTATATTAAATAATTGTATGGCTTTACTGAGTAAAAATGCATGTGAATGCGTTTAGGAGAATGGTACCGGGTAATAGATACCAGTGTTTAGTCAACGATCTATATCCTGATCACCTACCTTACTCTGTGAAATGGTCTCTTTAACAATTATAAATGAAAATTAGGTCCGATATAACAACATATTAAATTTATAATGGGTTATATTACATGTACGGGAACTTCTTCTCTTCATACAAAATAATGGATTATTTGGGTACCCCATATGAGGCCTCATTACTAAGGGTTATTCTATGTTTAGAACATAATGGAATTTCCGTAATTTGTGTGACGAGCCGAATATTGACGTGTTACATTCAATTTTTCAGTGAGAGAGCGTAATACAAAATAATTTTTAAGTAACTGCAATTTTTGTACGGAAACTGCTCGCATGCCAGTACAGCTCCCCTTTGTCTTGGACCTAAATTCGATGCAATTATAGTAAGGTGTCAACAAAAAAAGCTCTTCTGAGGGCTATATTCGTTTACAGCTATATGCACAGTAACAAAGGCACTTGTTATCTTCGTAAACATCATTATATTGCTTGTCATTTTATAAATTTTAATTGCTTTTTTTGTCGATATAACGGACGCGTGAAAATTACATAAATAGGAAATTTGTAACATATTCATATTTTCCTGTATAGACTTGATGATATTCATCTACATGTAATTTTTTCTTTATTAGGGGCAGCACATCGTCTAGAAGTGACCTTGACCTTGATGGAAGACTGCAAAACATTTGTTTGATAATGTATCAAAGTGTACAATATTATTTTATAGGATAATAAAGTCGTGTCACAAGCATATTAAATGATGCTATCTGTTCGAAACATTTTGTTATCGGAGTTTTGATCTGAAAGCATGATGTTCAAAAGACATACACAGACTATGTTTTCCAAATGTTTTACACTTTTATTCTGCCAAATATGATAACAATATATAAATAACACATGGGTTTGTGGGTAACAGTAAAAATATCATCCCGAGGAAAATACTGTTACCCGAGGTATAGCCGAGGGTAACAGTATTTTTACGAGGGATGATATTTTTACTGCTACCAACAAACCCATGTGTTATATATTTTATTACCCCGAACAAATACTGTGATGATCTGTATTTGTAAACTATATCTAACTGTAACAAAAATAAACCAAGAGTAGCAGTAGCTAAACTGTCCTTACCTTGCAAGTTTTCAGTGTACTGTAGGCCTACTTGAGAAGCTGTTTTTCTTTTATTCTTTAAGCAACCTTAGCTAGTGATGATATCTTCCAATCATAAACATACAATAAGCTGTGTTTTATTTAGAAAACAAAACACTAACCTATTTATAAGGTTATGATCTGTGAAATCTGCTCCTTCTGTATCCAGAATATTCTTCGCATGGTTTTTGACAAAATAACGATGATTTCCCACAGATGTCTGTCCACCAACTCTATCCAAAACGTTTCACCGGTTAAAATTGTTAAATAATCCTTTGTTGTATGCTTAAATCGTCTTGACACATAATTACTCACATTGCAATTACTTCCCTTGAAAACGGATGTTTACTTTTTGACTATTCAACAAAAAGATATTTTATACGCGAAAAGAACTAAATTTTATAAGAGTCATAGTTACTTTGGTGATGCCCTAGGCCTTATCGTCGAAAATAAGACTGATTACTTTTTATTTTATTTAGAAAATAGACCACATGACCAGATTTTATACTGTTAAAAAATACTGTTACCTATGTAACAGTACTAAACTCTTAGTCACGTGGTACACTTGCATTAACAGTAAGAATAACTCCCAGAGGCCTATGGGAAATTAACATTACGAAAAAAGTGAGGGGATTCTTCTTATTATTCTTCTTCTTATTATTATGATGCACTTTTTCCACAAATGGTATCGAAGCCCAGGTGAACGTTATCTGGTGCGAGTTAAAGTCCTTGGTCCTAAAACCTTACAAAAGGAAGGGCAAGTTCAAGCTTACTAGTTGGTCAAACTTGATATAGAATACAATATCAATTGTTGGTCAGAATGCGATAGTTGATCTTTCAAAATGTTAAAAAGTTTCAAGTTTCCTCATAAGTCAGAGTCCTAGCAGTTTGCAAGCCAACTGGTTGATCAAAGTGAATTAATTTAATTGCTTTGGTTATTTAACATTTTAATAGCTATACATTCTTTATTAATTAATTTATTTATTAATACTGTTACTTTCCCTAGTGATTTCACGCTACAAAGGAGGTCATCATTGATATCACACTAGGAATTATAAATCGTTACCAACAATATATAAACATATTACATTAAAATCTTAATATATTTTATATCTGTTCAGTGTACGATCACGAAATAATTTATTCATTTTTAAAAGCTTAATCTTACGTTTCTTATTAATTCTTTATATTTTATATTTACGATAAACCATGACAACTATATTTATCGTATTGTATATTGCGTCTATTATGTTCAGGTGTAATGAGATTTCTCGTCACGCATATTGCCAACATACGTTCCATACGAGCTTTGATGGTAATGTAAAGTTATTAACGTGAACGGATAATATGCATTGAACCAAATCTTTAAAGGCATTGATGTTGGACAACAACTTAAGCGGGTGTTAAGGATTTTTTTAAAGGTAAACTTATATACTTTTATTTATTTATTTTTGTTTTGTTTAAGGAAAGTGAGATTAATATAGGAAATATTAGCATTTTTACAAAGACTAGAGTTAGGGGTCACCATTCTATTATTTAGGGTTATCTGGCATGGAAATAAACACAATCAGATTGTCATTTAACTAAACTTTTTTGTCAATCATAATTTACAAGATAAAGGTCTTCTGCAAAGACATTTTTTATCACGAATCAATGAAATCTTACATGTTATTTTGGGATTTTTGTAAGGTTTTAGAAAATGCATCTATTTTTCTGTACGTCCAAAACGTTGACATTTTGAAATGATCGCGAAATCAGAATAGAGATGAATTTCGTATTTTTCTAAAATTCCTTTATATGTGTATACAAATAATTCTTGCAATAAATGGACGTGCATTTTATTTAAATATACACTTACAATTATAATCTTGATGGACTTTTAAAATTTGACACTAATTTTGGTTGGCATTTTAAAGTGATGTATCATTTTTTTTCTAGTTGTGGCAGGATTGCACCCGAATAGCACCGCTGAATTCTTTTCAATGAAAGTCTTTTCTACAACATTTAACAGGGAAAGAACCTTAAATCAATTAATATAGAAATGTAACCTTTCTTTAACATAGCTAGAAATAGAGAAATTCATGACCTTATTGTTTTAATTTGTGTGACCGAAAGTGCGGTAGGTTGTCTGATGTTAAAAATTGCATGCATACCTGTACAGAGCGCTTTGGAGTCAAAGTTTCAATTCAGAGAAAGGTGCTTTAGTTTGGTACTCTATCCAACAGGAACCATATAGGGTAGGGTAGAGCGAGTGATATATCAATCACGCGAAGAAAGCAGCGTGAAATGTAAATTTATTGTCATAAAATGTAGAGAGAAATTTTGAAAAAGTGATACGCTATATTTTATTAATGATCAACATTATTTTTTGTCCAATCACATTGTAGTATTTTTCAAAATTCTGCTAAGTCTAAGTATAGGTTAGTGTTTAATAATACGTATTAACATAAATAATTGGTCAAGCCTGCCGCAGGCAGGCGACCAATTATTTTTGTTAATGCGTATTATTAAACATTAACCTATTTAATGATCAACATTATTTTTTCAACAAAAAACAAGGCATTTCTCTAAATCACTGATAGCTCCGCCCTTTCGCTCTATAAGATGTCTACACCTTGTCAAGTTTCTAACATGGCACATTTAGATAAGCTTAATAAATGGCCCTTTCAACATATAATCAGGCACATTTTTATTAAAATGTCACAGAATTTTTACCTTTATCTACAGTAAGACTATAATATCTGAGAAAAAAAACAGTGATGCGATTAGGTAAAAACAATGAAGTTAATGAAATGTGTATATCCTTTTAAAATAAATGGAAAATGTGAGAAAAATACATAAGAGATTATTCATTAATACAAATTCGTTATTAGGTTCAAGTTATTCACTAACATTTAAAATCCCTATTGATTTGCTCATTTGAAAAACAGTTCATTTTTCTTATTTTTCTGTGTATCAATTTAGGTTTACAGGTGGAAGCGGTCCATTTACAATGAGTTTTCCAGCCAAAAAAATCTAATCATTGTATTCTTAGTATCAATGATTGTTAATGCAGTTCATTCCTATCAAGTGAAAAAATTATGTTTTGGAAAATATAAGGAGACATTTTTCATAGAGTTAAACGGATATAAAAAAGTTACTATGTAATCATTTGTCTCTGCGTGCCCAACATGTATTATCTATGTAATAAATCAATTGATTGTATCCTCACATTTTGACCTCGACTAATTTTTTTTATGTTGGCATTGTTTTGCTAACCTTGACATTTTACAATTCAGAGTGTAAACCATACTTCTAACTCCTCCCTAATATAATGCATTATTGAAATTTGTTAGACTGCGGTTAGACGACAGATTAAGTGAATTTTATTTAGTTATTACACATAAACCAAAGTTAGACTTAGCAGAAATTTGAAAAATACTACAATGTGATTGGACAAAAAATAATGTTGATCATTAACTTTGGATAATGTATATAAATAAAATTTACTTAATCTGTCGTCTTACCAGTCTAACAAATTTCAATAATGCATTATATTAGGGAGGGGTTAGAGGTGTGGTTTGCGATCTGAATTGTAAAATGTCTAAGGTTAGCAAAACAATGCCAACGTAAAAAGAATAAGGCAAGGTCAGGTATTTCTAAATGTGAGGATGCAATCAAATAATTAATTACATAGTTAATACAAGTGGGACACGCAGAGACAAATGATTACATAGTAACTTTTTATATCTTTTAACTCTAAGAAAAATGTCTGTTATGAATTGCTGACTGTTTTAAACTTAATATTTTCTAGAAAAAGTAACCAAAACATTATTTTCTTTCACTTGATTGGAATGAACTGCATTAACAATCCTTGATATTAAGAATACAATGATTACATTTTTGGCTGGAAAACTCATTGAAAATGGACCCCTTTCACCTGTTAACCAAAATTGACACACAGAAAAATAATAAAATGAATTGTTTTTCAAATGAGCTAATCAATAGGGATTTTAAATGTTAGTAAATAACTTGAAGCTAACAAATAATTTGTATCAATTAATAATCTCTAATATTTTTCTTACATTTTCCATTTATTTTAAAAGGATGTACACATTTCATTAACTACATTGTTTTTACCTAATTACATCGTTTTCCTCTCTGTTTTTCCCCACATATTTAATAGAAACACAATAGTCTAACTGTAGATAAAGGTATAAATTCTGTGACATTTCAGTAAAAAATGTATCTGATTATATGTTAATGATCAACATTATTTTTTGTCCAATCACATTGTAGTATTTTTCAAATTTCTGCTAAGTCTAACTTTGGTTAATGTGTATTATCTTAATAAAATTTACTTAATCTGTCTTCTAACCATTCAACAAATTTCAATAATGCATTATATTAGGGAGGAGTTAGAGGTGTGGTTTGCACTCTGAATTGTAAAATATCTAGGTTAGCAAAACAATGCCAACGTAAAAAATATTAAGCGAGGTCAGGTGTTCATACAATCAATTAATGTATTACATAGATAATACATGTGGGGCACCAGAGACAAATGATTGCATAGTAACTTTTTTTTATATCCTTTTAACTCAAAGAAACAGTCTGTTATAAATTGCTGACTGATTTAAACTTGATATTTTTTAGAAAAGTAACCAAAACATTTTCTTTCAGTCGATAGTAACTGCACTAACAATCCTTGATGAAGAATACAATGTTTACATTTTTGGCTGGAAAACTCATTGTAAATGGACGCCTCCACCTGTAAACCTAAATTGACATACAGAAAAAAAGGTCAACTGTTTTTCAAATGAGCAAATCAATAGGGATTTTAAATGTATGTGAATAACTTTAAGCTAACCATGAATTTGTCTCACATTTTCCATTTACATGTATTTTAAAAGGGATTTACACATTTCATTAACTCCATTGTTTTTACCTAATTGCATTTTTTTCCTCGCTGTTTTTTCCCAGTTAGAAACATAGATTAAGATATAAATTCTGTGACATTTCAGTTAAAAATATGCCTTATTAAAGGTTGAAAAGGCCATTTATTTAGCTTTTCTAAATGTGACATGTTAGAAACTTGACAAGGTGTAGACCTCTTATAGAGCGAAAGGGCGGAGCTATCAATGATTTAGAGAAATGCCTTGTTTTTTGTTGAAAAAATAATGTTGATCATTAAATAGGTTAATGTTTAATAATACGCATTAAACAAAAATGATTGGTCAACTGCCTGCGACAGGCTTAACCAATTATTTTTATTAATGCGTATTATTTAACACTAACATCTACATGGTATTGTTGGTAATTTATAGAACTCGTGTTCTGTATTTTATGTGTAGGATTCATTCAATATTATTTCTAAAAATGTCAAAAAAATGATTGACTCAAGGCGAAAATGTACTTGCTTAATAGAGGGCCGTTCTGCATAAGTTGAACTTCCTTTTCCTTTTCGATTCCATAAAGGGTTCACAATAATAATTATTGTTCGGGCTTTTACGTAAATGCCTTATATCTATAAATATTAAATATATTATTTAGATTTTGTCGATTACTTCTGAGGAACGATTGACGTTTGTATAAGCTTCATTGTATTCAAATATTTCTTTGTCGTTGTTAAACAGATTTTGGTGGTGGGTATCTACACTGTACTTAATTATCATTTTGCATTTCAATGACATAAACATAATCAAACATTTTTAACGAGTTTTTTTCCTGATGGTGATAAACTTAATGGTATATTTTACGAGTGATAAAATATCACGTCTGACCTATTATGTAAATTACGTATTTTTATGAATTGTTAATATTCGGAACGATAAATAAATGAAAAACGATACATTCGATAAATCGTATATGCAAAATCTGCATTGAAGCGACTGTCAACTCTGAATGAAAAATTAAATGTTAAAGTTTACGCCACCATGGTTTAATTAATTTAATATAAGAAATTATCAATGTTATCAGATTGAATGTTAGATTTTATTAATGTGGGCGACGATAATAGTGTGTTTATGCCACTAACGTATTGACAGCTTAGTTTTCAACCTTTCATCATGGCCAGGCCTGCATAACTTAAAAATAAAATCCATTTTAAAATCAATTAACACTAATGGTGTTAATTTGAATAATTTCATGAATGATAAAGTAAAAGTATGTTCGTGAGGTTGGCAGCCTAACAGCCTGAAGTTGGTGGCCTAACAGCCTGACGTTTACAGCCTAACAGCCTGAAGTTTGCAGCCTTACACCCTAAAGAAAAGTAAGGATAGTACAAGCATGAAACCCGTCGGAAAGGAATCGGCAGCACTTACTTAGACCATTCCACGTCTTATTTTAATATCGCGATCTTTATTATTTTCTTTAATAATGAACTTTATTTCTTTTTTCATTCTGACGCTTCGAAATTTATGAAGTTAGCAGCCTATCAGCCTAAGAAAACTAAGGATAGTACAAACATGAAAACCGTCGTTTTATAATAAAACAGTTTTAAAAGAAGTCATAAATAGCTTGGATTTCGGACAAACTCACTTGACTGCACCGACACATTTGATCAGTATAGAGATCCTGCAGTTGAAATTCTGAAAATCTAATCTAAATGGTGTAAATTATTTCCTCTTATAATATAAGTGATTGCAACTGTGAATCAGTTGTGTCTCAATTTATAGTCATACATTACGTATAATTCATCTGATTAAAGCGGTACGTTAGAGACGTGGCCTCCATGACCTTATGGTTTAGTTTGAATTGAAACCACCTGCCTGTCGCCGCTTAGGGTTCGAGTCTCGCAAAGGTCTTTGGATTCTTTAAAATGAGGAAGCTATCAAACAAGCTTACGGAATATCGGTGGCTTCCTCTACTCGGATGTCCGTTTGTGCATGAAATAATGTACAGAGGGGCACCAGAGGTCTTTCTCCACAGAAGAGCTGGAAAGTCGCCATATGACCTTAACAGTGTTGGTGTGACTTTAGAAAGGTAAAATAAGAATGAAAAAATAATTGAACAACATTATTTGAACGGTTAATATTTAATATCATTATCACTGATAAATGCTACATTTGAAAGAAGATAACGTTTTGACAGGCACTTTTGAAAGTAACATTCATTTTTGGGGGCTCCAACTTGATATATATTCATCTGGTTCATTTCAACTTTGTGGGTTACCTCTGGTCCGATATTTAAATACTGCGTTAAAGTCTGTCAGAGAATGTGAAATGTTGGATAATTAAGTAAAGCATAAGAACATACTACTAGTAAGCTGTCAAGGGATACTCTCGTCCAACTAAAATAAAGGTACATATTATATAACAGCATATGGCTTTATTGATTAAAGATCCTGTAACTCAATTTTTTATGGTTTTATATCTTAAATATAATGCTCAAATGAAGATTTATCAATAATGTAAGTTCAAAAAAGTTTTATTTGTAAAGATATTAGTACAGAATTCACATTTTATGTTAATAAAGGGAGGTAATTAGAAATTCATTTTCCGTAAAGTCTAAGCCAAATTTTTCAAAAAGAAATGAATCCATATATTTTGATGATTACATAAAATGTGAACAAATATTTGCAGTACATATTTTACATATTCTTTGATGTTTGAAAATTGTTTAGAAGCATAATTAAATACATATATAAATTTTCACTTAAATGCGGTTACAACCTTAATTACAACATACAACATCTTTAAAGTAACATATGATATAATATTTCAGAAAAAGGTATATAAAGGAATGGACTTTAATGTACTGCTACTGGTGCTAGCATATAGCGCAAGATGTCTGTGCGTGTTTGTATCAACACCAACCAGCAACGCTACAGAAACACATCGTCTTTATACAGATCTCTTCGTGAATCAGGGTTACAACTCTAAGATACTGCCATATACTAATCGGTCTGCAAAGTTTGGTAAGTACCTGATAATTGCGTCGTATCATTTCCGAGCCAAATACCTCTGATAATTAAGCAAACTGATTTAATTGATTTCTTCTCATTTATCCTAATTATGTGTTAAGGATATAAAAAAATTAACAAGAGTTCCAATCAGAGATGTTACATTTCCGATCCTTTAAGATCGTTCAGCACGACATTATAGTTGCGCTTGTGGTAATTTAGTTCTTTTTTTCGGCTATTTTCTTGTTGGGTGGTTCCAGTATTCCTCACTTGAATACTGTTTAATCAACCTTGCGATATGTAGCCTGCTTTTTTAATTTGTCTTTTGACGTCTTATCTGTGGTATGCAGGCTTCATAACCTCTGATCCCCTTTCAAAATTCTATTTTATTTATTTCCGCCCATTGTTTTCTTGTCAGGTCACACGATATTGTTTACTTGGGGACCATATGCCGCTTTTTATGGAATGACATTTACGTGACACGTTGAAGTTTCAATGATAACCGCCATGTGAACACATCTGTGGATGTTTTAAAATTCAAAATTCTACCAGTTCATGATAACTGTTGAATTCTGCTAAAGCCGGTGCTGGGGCGTGGACGGTAGTTATTCTTCAAATAACTATCCGAATCTTGAAGATTGATGATATATGTCGCTTTTATGGACAAAGGCTGATCAAAAGTTAAATCTGGTGTCACATTGAATTTTCCGGATAAATCACACACATAGTTCATGGTTGACGGAACACAAGATGGATCAGTTGGACTCATGTCTATCATTGGAAGCAATGATTTACTGGATTTGCCAGGGTGGTTAACACGAGTTTTGTCATAAAATTGCATAAAGCCGGACCAGAATGGACATAAATTGTTTATTGGCCAAAGATTTTTTGCAAATTGGTCAAAATTGTATCTTTCTTCTGATAATAAATCAGAAATATTTTTAAGATAAACAGGAATTGTATCCATTGATGACCTTGAACAAAATACTTTGTTACTTAAGCTAGACTTTGTAACTCCTAGAGGCTCACATTTCTTCTGACAGGTTCAATATCACTCTCGTGTATTAGAGGCAATCATTCCCATACCATGGAAAATTCCATGACCATCCAATGTTCTGATGTTATGATCAACATTGTCGGCAATAAATTGTGTAAAATGCCCAGGAAAAAAGCTGAAACGTATCCATGAAGAGCAGCAGCAGCGCTTGATTCATTTTGTGTTTCCCAATACGATAAACAAAATCCAAGAGAATTTAGTACCTCTATAAGATATTTTTAGACAAAGTGCTGCTGTATCGAGTTGCAATGGTGCTATGACGCCTCTTTGTCGACATGTTTGGATAATGACTTGACCAATTGATCCCAGCTTAACGTCATCACCTGCATATAGATCGCTCAGGAGATTCTCTGGAATATATTTCAGATTATCTACATCAAAACCTTTAGATGAAAACGATGGATATATCCCCTTTGATGCATCAATTAACTCAATGTCGGCACGAATAAGTTTGACAACCGTTTTACAATGCTTCTCTTCTTTTCTTCTTCACTCTGATTGAGATTTTTTTCATGAAATCATGTATAATAGTGGCTGTGGTTTCTTTCAAACTAAATATATCTCCTTTACCAACCATCTAAACAATCATTATAAAGCTTCCAAAGAGTTCAAGAATCTTTTTCTTTGAATATTTACTTGAGTTTGCATTTGCACCACACATTTCGTGATACTGGAGTTTTATCACTTGCATTTATATAATCTATGAGATCATTAAATGCCTTTGTCTCACGCCAGGACCTTCTGGTCTAGTCTACCAACATATTTTTCCTGGAGCCATTAACATCATTATACATTTATGGTAATTGCTTCCCTGTTCTGAAATTAACGTAACTCTCTGGAGATTCGTGTACTGATGCGAAGTCAAATACTGTGATAAAAACCCAAGACTTTTTCGGCCATTTCCCACAAAATTTTTTGTAATTTTCTTTTTTTTAAAGTTAAGCTTCTTTGGGAAAAAACCATTACCCTTTTAAATTCCCACTTCGCTATTTGATAACAAAACTAGCAATTACTTTTAAAATCATGTGTTAATAGAACGTAGAATTTTGGCACTTCTGTAGTAACAGTTTAACTTGAAGTTGCAATATTTCTTTGATGAATAAAATTTCTTCTGCAGTAAATATAGACAACTTGGCCCGGCTCTGTTTTAACAGACGATTCTAATTGTTTGCTTACTTTGTTAACACTATCTTTAACAATCAGTGAAACATTTGGAAATGTTTAGCTATAGCTTTGTATATTTCAAATTCAGATCCAGGCTACTTAATATTGCAGAACAAAAAGGAACATCATCATCATCATATTAAGTTTTAATCACAATCAGATCACTTCAGGGGGTCTAATATGGAGAAACATGTATTATTCACAACACATTTACAAAATATGTAATTTCTGGATTAGATATCACAAAAATCTACGTCACAAATTTAAACGTCAATTCTTCACGCATGATTGATCATATATGTCGTTAAAGAGTTATAACTCTCATAATAGTTTATGTTTGTTATTGTTGTTGTTGTTTTTGATTGATTTTTTTTAGAATAATTTTGTGATTTTGTGTTCTAAAGTTTATTGGACTAAAGTTTAGTACTACATTGGCCGAAACATATTTGTTTTCACTTCATCTTCTAAGATTTTTTTTTATGTTTCAGGTGTTACAATGTCGTTTGTTCTTAAAACGATAATTGATTTAGATGAAGTAACAGAAACATTGAAGACATCATCTTACATGGTCATACGATGGAACGATACATTCTTAAAATGGAATAGAACAGAATACAACTTTTTATTTATAACATACTGGCCTCAGGTATTTTCGCATTTCTTGTTACATTAAGCATTGACCTTATTTTACTACTTTTTTGATAAATTCCAATGAACATTTTATTTAGGTTCCTCTTTTCACCCCTCTCTATATAACTAGCCCAGGTCGCTCTTGGTTTTAACTATGTAACTCGGTCGACAGTCATGTGGAGATTCTTATGTTGGAACTAAGTAAACCCACATTTGCATCATTATAAGGAAAGAATAACTATCGAAAATAGATCATTTTATTACTTCCATTAACAGAACACATTTCTTGCCAACTATGCCAATATTAAAACGATTCTTAATATTGAATCTGTGTCACAGTCTTATACGTGAGAAACAATTTAGCAATCTTCAGTTGCAGTATAAGTGAGTGAGCATAGTTTAGTTGTACTTTTGCAGGAAAAAAAACATGTTTTAACATATCTAGGTTATCGTGACTACGTGTCGTTGTTTCACGTTTAATTTCATCCTACGACCCATAACTCAGTGCGAAATGAAAAAACAGCTGCATCCAAATACGGCTTCGGTAGTTTTATTTTTAAGATATATCTGTTACATGACATCGCACTAGCACGTGGAAAGCAAGCAATGGTTTCCTTATACGAAATACAAATAACAAAACGCCGAATTACCTCTGAGATGTACACATGTATGCATGAACAGCGCTAATGCTAAAGTTCGTGCATTAACATATGCAGAAGATACCAGCCTTATTAAATCACTTGCACTGCGGCTTGGGTCTTAAATGCGTCCTTGTGTTTTTTTGGGGAGGCTATGCCGACCCAATGTTAATAACCGTCCGTCAAATCTTACTGCCGCGGTTAACAGGTCAAAAAATAGTACCTTGATTTTTTCTAAGCTGACTCATCACAGACATTTACAATATGAAAATATTTTCATTCTTTAATTTCATATCTGAAATTTGTAAAGATAATAATTATCTGAAAAATTCTTGATTTTTGTTTATTTTTTCAAAATCACTACTCGTTGACGTCATACTGCCGCGGTAATCAGGTTTAGGCATACGTACGTCTGTAATAAATAGTTCAGGCATGAAAACCCTTCTACATAATAACTTTATCAATAATTTTTTAACAAAAAGCATAAATGAAATTTATAAGTAAATGCTTTAATTAGGTGGCAAATATTCTTTATTATTTTTGATAACAATTTTCCAATTACTACGCAGCGACCAACTCTTTATGACGGGTCATTAACTAGAACGTTGCAACACCGTAGTCTCAATATCATGCATGTTCTTTTGTTGATATAAACCATTAATAGTCCTTAATATTTTTTAAAGACAAATAATGGTTAATTGTCGCTTACATCAGAGACATTGATCGTGCTTGCGTGATAACTAAGGAAAACTAACTTATTAGTACACCCTAGGAGACTGTACGCGGAAAACGATCATAAACCGCTATATCATATAGCTGTAAAGTGAACAGTTAAATGACAGAAATATGTGGTCAAATATGTTTTAACAAGGAAATAATTACTTCAGAGAAAGACGCAAAGATCAGTCTTCAATCAAATGAATGACCCCGTATTGTGTAATTAGAAAGCTTATTCAATTCTAGGGCAACGCATCATAATTTGATAGTCCATGTGTAATAAAATTCAAATTTTCAATACATAAAAAATATTAAAGAATAAGAAGCTTAAAAAAAAAACAAAAACAAAAACGCATATATATACGAATGATTTACAGTCGAGCATCGGGAATTCATCAACATATCTTACGAAACTTTAATTTGAAAACGATATTTGCGCGCGCTGAAGTGATTAATGTTTATTTAAATAATTCAAATAAAAAAACTTATATGTTTGTGTTCTAAAAATAATCGGCGGCATAAGAGGAATTTCGTATTCATTTTACAACACTTGAAAAATACTGCAGAAAATGTGTTGTTGTTTTTTTTGTTTTGTTTTCAACAAAAGTGTGTGTGTTTTAAGTTTATTTATACTCGGGGCCGGAATAACCATATGTCCGAGATTATAGCATCGGGGACGTCTTTTTCAAGCCGAATCTTCCTGGTAGCCCATTCTTCGTTCGTTGGTGGTAAAGGAGACGACAATACTGTCAAGGCATCAACTTCCTGACTGACGACAACAAAAACGGCATTCATTAGCGCCAAACCTCCAGAGTAAGTCACGACAGGTCAACCAATCACCTCTGGTACTTGAGATGACTTGACCTTGACCTGCCGTGTGCCTTCTCCGCGACGTGCACGCCTCTGGAGGGATTTGGAGAAGTTTCAACAAAAACTTCCAAAACACGCTATTTATAACACCATTCATAGCACTGACGCTTCGATGTTCTCATCTATTTGCGGGAAATGGTCGACAGGGAAAACCCTACGTAATAACCGCACACCCTGTTAACAATAGATTTTCCGCAGTTATATTTCAAGCTAGTGAGGTTTAAAAATGCATGAAGAATCTATCTATTAACTACCATAAGTTGGTAAAAAAAAGATATAACTTCCTGATCAATTTTCACTTAGGTTGATTCAATTTTGAATAAGCTTTGCAGATATGTTTTTTTTTTTCAAGAAATATTTAGTTGAAATGTTGCATAACTTGCAGTTGTTATTATCATTCACTGATAATAAAATGACATAAAGTATTTATGATGAACAGTCCAAGAATATTTTGATAAGGAACAGTCAGTTGTAAAATGTTATTGTTATCTTATAATGAACAGTCGTCATACTTTCTGGTATGTCATTTATTATTGACAGTTTAGGTTTTTCAAAATTTGCAGGATTAGCAGTCCGAATGTAGACCTCAATGAAATGTTCTGGAATATTAACAAAATGAATAGTCAACCATATTAACCATATATATGAATGGTTGAACACAACAGTAAGGATAAATGACACAATGTGCATATCTTCTTATTTTGGTAATAGTTGAAATAACAGCACATTTTAAGTAAAAAGAAAAGAAACTATAAGTCTGAAACATTCTGTCATAGCCTCCCCATCAGTACATTCAGTGCTTTGATTACATATGTTAATGCAAGAACAAATTCGCTTTAACCCTCTAGTAGTATCAGTTTAAAACTAACTTAATGATCCCGTAGTTTTTGCATTATTTTTAAGAGAACGTATTTTTTCTAGATGCATTTAATATTAGAACAATTCACATATTATTTATATAAACAAAGTAAAAAAAGGTTTTGATAGGTTGTATGGTTAAGTGTCAATGGTTGTTGGAAAGATTATTAAAACCTTACCACCGGGAAAAGCCGTATACATTTGACATAACCACACCATGTTTATTTTTATTTCAGAATGATGTTTGGAAGCCAGACATAGTTCTGGCTAATTCAGTTAGATCATATGAAAGTTTAGGACATGAAACTTTAATGGTTGAAAACTTTTATAATGGCACTATAAAGTGGTTCCCTCAAGAGGTATATAGACATTTAGATCTGCTAATCGAATGTAAAATTCCTCTTATTGATAACCTAATTATACTGATATCATAAAATATATAGTACCCAATCATGTATATAAAACAATATCCGACTACAATGCCATATCAACAGGATTTATCAAGTTTAAATACTTTAATGTTGACTTGTTTCTGAGAATGATTTGCTCCACCTAAAGATTGCTTGATTTTTATAACCAAATTTCTGTGATAAAATGACTTAAAGGAGTTTTGTTTTAAAACATATTATAACGCACCTTTTTGTTTAGAAGCGAACAGAAAACCCCTTTTTGATACAATCATAAAGCGATAAATCTGCAATTGTTAATTATGAACATTATATTGTCGAACATATTCAACATTATCACATTCAAATATGTATATGCAAACACGATTAACCAAGACAACTGATGTTTATTGCAAACATAACCTATCTGATATCGGATATCTGGCAAGATTTCCACCGAATTAGATAAAACTGGCCAATATATTTTTTATTTAACCAATCTGATAAAAGGAATAGCTGCGAAGGTATTATACTTTATTCGTCATTAAGATCATATCCACAAAGTTGCTTACTTTTCAAGGTCATTCGGATTATTGACCGTTCAGTGTGATTTTGGCTTTTTGTCGACTTTTATTAGTACAACAATGCATATTATACCGTATCATTTCGATCTTGACACTTACTTAACTTCTGGTCAAAATCACACCACTAAAAACGGTGGTCAATCCCAGAAAAAAGTAACAAATGAACGAGCATCTGAATATGATTATTATATCGCTTTCCGTTTCCCTGCCGTCATAATAAATAAGCCCCAACAAAAAATGATTCAAGATCATTCGGATTAACGACCGTTTAGTGTGATTTTGGCTTTTTGGTACAACAATGCATATTATACCGTATAATTTCGATTTTGACATTTACTTAACTTCTAGTCAAAATCACACCACTAAAAACGGTGGTCAACCCCAGAAAAAAGTAACAAATGAACGAGCATCTGAATTTGATTATTATATCGCTTTCCGTTTCCCTGCCGTCATAATAAATAAGCCCCAACAAAAAATGATTCAATCTATGAGCATGCTCTGGAGTGCGGGTAACTAATAAAAGATGGAAACATTTTCATATACATTGTAACTGTTAAAACACTATTAAACGAAGCAAAGATAAGTGTACAGTGTTTCATTATTACAAATAACACTGGACCTGTCATTTTAATGCTGGTCAACATCTGGTTAGTTGAAATAGGCCGGAAAGAATGTAATAACTGTAAGAATTTTGTTTGCGATAACACTTTAACAAAGTATCATAAAGTTACTCTATGTGAAATATGAATAAATGCTGCGTTAACACTGTGTTCTCGCCGATCACGGAAGATGTGACCATACCGCGATTATCATGGAACCTTCAATGTGACTAGCAAGTGTCAAAAACTTGAGAAAAAAAACATCAAATTTTGTGGAATACTTAAGTTTCCTTTCAAGCCCTATTGAGAACTAATATGCATTAATAATTATAGCTATTATAGTTAAATTGTTATACAAGGGCGGTCCAAATATTTAAAACAAGGAAAATCATGTTATATATTATAATGTTATACACATGTACATATGATGTTATTATGCTAATTTCTGAAACATTAAACAGACATCATGTTTTATGAACTTTTATACAATATTTCAGATGTTTGAAACGTCCTGCGATATAGACATGAGATATTTTCCATATGATGTTCAAACTTGTGAGATACAGTTTATGTCTTGGAGCTACGTTAGCGTAAGGAGCCTTTCTTGACATAACAATTGCTTATAAATAACGGTCATAAAACAAGTATCCATATAATATCGCCATCACAACTTTTCCTATAAGATATGATATTTGTTGATTCTGCTCAAACCGGCATTTATGTCACTGAAAATAAAGAATTTATAGAAAGTTTAGATCATATTTTGATATAATTTGATGAAAATAGTAAAATAAACAAAGCCATCTAGACTGGTTAACCTGACCATAGACGGATCAATCCTTGTGCCTGCACTAAAACAATCAACTGAAGTTTTTTTTCCTTACAAATGGTATCGTGATACATTACACTATGTGGACCTATAGACCTTTGTAGTATTTTCTTTTAGACAACATTTATGTCAGATTTGGTAATACCCTATTTAAACAGGTGATAGGAATTCCTATGGGAACTTATTGTGACCTTTTGTCTCCGATTTGTTTTATATTGCTATAGAAGAGACTTTATGTTGAGTCTCTCTGAAGATACACAGCAAGATGTTATAATAGCATTAAATTTTAATAACACTTCATGATACTTTTATGATATTTTTAATTTAAATAATTTTTATTTTGGTCAAATGGTTTCTAATATCTATCCCAAAGAACTTCAATAATAATAAAACGAGTTCTTGAAATTTTACCACATCAGTTTTGGATCTTCATAACAATACTATTCACACAAAAATCTATGATAAGATAAATGACTTTGATTTTGGTATAGTCAATTATTAATTCAGATGCACCCTGTGCATCATCTTACGGGGTATATTTATCTCAGTTAATTAGATTAGCTAGGGTTTGTAGCGATGTAAAAGACTTTCACGAACGGATTATTTTCATTACTAGCAAACATCTCAGAAGGGGCTACCGTTATCAAAAATTGCGGAAATATTTTCCTAAATTTTATAATTGTAATTTCGATTTAATATCAAATTCAATAACGATTAGGGATAAGCAAGTCTGATTTCCATGGGATTGGATTTACAAACTTTTTGGGTCATGGTAATTTTTATGCTGCCTTTTTGAAATAATAAAACGTGTTGTAAAAGACGTTATGACCCTACTATTTTAATTCATTCTGCATGGTAAGTGGTCAGCCCTTTTTACAGTTAGACACTACGCTTTCCTCTCTTTATTACATCTGACGGACCAAGTGAGAGACTATGATGGACAGTTCTGAAAGCCCATCGAACTGAATCTGTCTTGCTTCGTCGGGTAGAGTGGGGGGGGGGGCTTGTATGTGATATTTTTGCTGCTCTGTCTTCTTTCAAGACATTGGGAACTTTAGTTATGGTCATTAGGTTTACTTTTATATGTTTCTACACGAGCATTTCTGTGTTCTACGTATTTTATCTTTTGTTACCATAACAACTGTTAAAATTACGCTTGACGGGGATTCATTTTATTTACATTGTCTCGTTTAAGTGGAACATTGCAGGGCTATGAGTGAGGTTTGGTGCACCAATAACCGGTTTAAACTCCTCATCAGTACTTATGCTGCTGACCGTTACCCCTTCCTCCATACCATTTTGCAGGTCTTTCTGTTTATTTTCATTTAATAATTTTCATCTTTTATTATCTTGTAAGTTTTTATGATTTCCTGTTTTATAATAACATCCCGTCTATTTTAAGCTCGTGTGCCCAGTCCTGTTTGGTGTCCATCCTGGCTCCTTGCAAGTGGTCCTGTGTTGGAGAATGTGTTCATTGAATGTCTCCCTTCCTTGTTGATCTTGTTTTTCATATTTTCTTCTATTACTTGTAAATGATAAACAGATAACGTATGAACCTGGAAGCGTGGGTGGAAACTCTACAAAAATAGAAGTAAAATATCTTTTAATCAGCCAAAGTTACATTTCGAATAGTTATACTCTATTTTTCATTTTTGTTTGTTTGTTTCAGTTATGCAATACTGATCACACATAAGGTGAAATTGTCTTTTTGCTAAGAATTGATCATAGTATTGATGTTCAATTTTTTTCTCTATCACTCCGACATTTCTATATTCACTTACAGATACACAATTTCAGAAGTCAATTCTTTCTATTTAAAAAGTTTTAACATTTCAAATTATGATTTAATAGCTACATTTTAAGTGTGCAAGTAACAGTGAAAGAATTGTTAAATTTTGACTAAACAATTTAACAATATTTAATCATTAATACATAAATTGTACCTGAGATTCATTGAAAAGGTTAGCTAGGAGTTGGAGCAAATAAATAATTAAAACAATTAGCAGAATATTCCTTCATAAAATTTTAATGATGCCATTGACGCACACGCATTGATAGAAAGAATCAATTTATCAAAACTGAATGTCTTATCACACATAAATGTAATGTAATCATGTGTATTTGAGCGAAATATAAGTATAAGTCTTATGTGGTGATGAAAAATTGCTCTAGTATGTCGCTCAATATTGGGGAAATAATTTTCAAACGATGCAGTTCACTACCATGATATGAAATTCATGTCAGTGAATATTATTCTATGACTATCAAAGCCTTTTAACGTCGCTGCACGGGTGTGACATAAAGTTCTACAGCATTTCGGGGAACGTTAACAACTTCACAGACGTGCTGCAAAATCATGGAGAGAAAAAATACGGGATGAATTGAATCACTGCATAGGGAGGACGGGGCAGTGTCAAGACCTCTGCCAAATTTAGTAATTTATCAAGACTTGACAAATCTGTACCAAAATATGTACAAGTTTATGTCAAATTCGTGCAATGACGGATGTGATCAATGTGATCAATAGTCTGGATGGAAATTATCATCACTGACATCATTTACTTCTCGCGTTACATCAAATTAAATGCACATGCGTGTTGTGTTTGTTTAGAAATTGAATGAATGGAATTTAAAACCATGTCTCTCAACTATATTTATTTCAGCATGGTTGGGTCAATATTGATACAAATATGAGACCATTTATACATGACCTTAATTGTACTAGTACGTACTAAGTTTTTTGTATCATTGCAGGTAAACCTTAGAGCAAGTGAAGATGAAATATCATTGAGGTATTACGATGTAAATCCTTTATGGGAAATCTTAGAAACAAGCGTAAACTATTCAAAAAGAGCTGGCGTGGATGTCTTAATATATGAATTAAAGTTGAAGCGAAAACCCCAGCACGCCCTGTTGACATTATTTCTTCCTGTTTTGTTGCTAACCATTTTAGGACTTTTTGTGTTTGCTATACCTAACGGGGGTGATAGATCAGGATATGCAGTTACACTGTTCCTAGCTTTCTCCGTCTACTTAAGTATTGTAGATTCTGTTATGTCGCGGAATTCCGAGAAGATATCACTGTTTTCGATATATTTGGTTGTTCAAACTGTCCAGTCAACCATCATCACAATTTTATCTGTACTTTTAACAAAAGCGGAATTAATGGAAACGAATTCCACTGTTCCACGTTTTCTGGTGTTTCTAGTTAAAATTAGCAAAGTATGTTGTAAGAAATCTGACAACGTCTATACAATTGAAAGCATTGAAACAGATACAACTTCGGATAACAAGAGCGATAACAATAAGGAGACGAAAACTGTCAAGGAAACAACACCTTGTACTTGGGACATGGTTGTAGACGCTGTTGATAAAATAGCATTAATATTCTTCACTGTCACTTTTATTGTAACAACCGTATGTTTCTTTTGTGTAATCATTCTTGCTAAACAATAACTGTTTTATTTGAGGAAAAAACTTATATGACTTATCATATAATAATACTTACTACATATAGATGCAGTGTAAGTTTTATATTTTATATGAAAGGTTGAATATTAATTCGATGTTTCATCCAGCTAGTGTTCGCGATGAGAAAGACACCATGCTTTCTTGGTCGTGAAATAGGAAATATATCAGATTTTCAATTCACAATAACGAGCTTATTTTAATGTAAAATGCTAAATTCTAAAGGGATTTGATCATTTATCATGTTTTGAGAAACAATTAACCAGGAGAATAGACCGTCATGAATACATGTATACATCTCTGTTAAACACATATTGTTTTCTAAAATCGGTCCCTTTGGAATAAAGCTATTATAAGTACTGAATTGAAAAGTGTAAGAAATTGTTCTAAACGCACTGTTCAACATTGCGCCTTCTATATATAATGCATAGCTTTTTCCCTGATTGTTTTATTTTATCATATGATTTTGTATTATGTAATGTTATAATGTATACTTATATATAGTATGAAGGTGCATTACGATAGTACAGGACAAAGGAACAAATGTCTCACTATCTCTTAGGTCGGGTTACTTTTTTCGACAAAAATGACTATCATGTCATGAAAACTTCAACAACTGTACTTATAACAAAATCATTTGAATAGAATAAATATCTTGTATCAACTGCTGTTCATTAAAAACAATGTATATTTTTATATTTACTTTATCAATACCAATATTTACATATTACAAATGTACTCATGCAATAAAATACACTTTCATACCGAGGATTTTCTCATTTTATCATTTTCACTCAGTTTTTACATAATAACCAGGACAACCTGTTTTTATGTCGAAGTCCAAAATCCGCGATGCTGCTTAAACTGATTATGAAACCCAGGAATAAGTGATCTGACAAAACTTAAAGCGCTTTGTCCTTTAAAGAAAGTTTCATATCGATAAAAAACAAGCAAAAATCCTGAAATGTAACACGCTTAAGTCGAGGAATTGAATATACATGTATTTTAATACTTAACTGATATAAAGAAGAATACATAGATGCGACTTTCGCCTAGATATACAATATGCTTTGTGAAACATATAGATGATACAAGTCATCCGGTATAACATGCACGAATAGAATGTTTCAAACTATGACTTATTTAAATTATACATCTTTGCTCAGTTTTGCTTCTGATCCACATAATAATTATGATCCTATTGATTGGTCAGAGCATGTGCAACTTGTAATTTTAGTTATTGGCAAAGGCGTGAACATGTTATAAGCCAAACGATTGGTAAAATGATGATTCACGAGGAGTGACACGAGGTTTATCACGTGGAATATCACAATGTGCCTCATGATGTTTATCACGTGGAATATCACAATGTGCCTCATGAGGTTTATTATTTGGAATATCATAATGTGCCTCATGAGGTTTATCACGTGGAATATCACAATGTGCCTCTTGAGGTTTGTTATGTGGAATATCACAATGTGCCTCTTGAGGTCTATCACGTGGAATATCACAATGTGCCTCTTGAGGTTTGTTATGTGGAATGTCACAATGTGCCTCATGAGGTTTATCACGTGAAATATCACAATGTGCCTCATGAAGTTTGTTATGTTTGTTATGTGGCGTATTACATGTATTTTCACGTATATTGTTGACCATCGTTTTGAGTTTTCAATGATAGCAATCAACCACTCAACCGGTTGCCAAGAAATCTTATTATTTCATTTCATGTATCTTAACAATATAGTAGTCAGTCCAGAAAATTATTGAATCAATCTTTAAATCAATTCCAGTATAGCTTTAATACGATAAGCAAAACATGTTATAACAATTTTTGTTGTAATGTGTAAATAAAGATATCGTTTGATTATACACCTAAGGTTCTCAGCATTATCAACATCTATGTCAAATCATAACTATGGTAGAGTTATCTCAATATTTTGCATTTCAAAGGCAAGCTTTGAAAGGCCGTCACTGTCACCAAACTATAGCGTGGCGAATCTGAGAAATAAATTCAATGACGATTTTGAACATCACAGCATGAAGTCAGTAAAAAAACATCCGTCAGAATCATTGTGAAAAATACATGTATTATAAAGTAAATTATGCTTATGTTTTAAATAATTGATTTTATACATTTGTAGACCTAACGAGAGGGTTTAATTTCACATACCTGTACCTCGTTTTAAATAATTCCCAAACCCATAAATGTTGGCGTCATTGGCAGAGTGGTAAACAACTCTTTAAACGTCTGTACAGCGTTTATAACTGAATTAAAGATATTGGTGTTCTGACAGTTCTGATTTATTTTCTAAGTTAGACAATTTTCTATCATTCTAAATAGTTTTCAAAACAAAATTTAACAAAAAGTTGTTTTGTATTCTCAGGTTGGCCTAAATAAATATGAGTTTCGACTCTGCCCACTTTCATATTTATATTTCATTTTTATTTTTAAAAAATATGAAATATATTTAATTGATATAGCTCCATATTTCATGGGCAAATTAAATAATACTGATAAATTTCTCACGTCAAATTTCTCACGTCAAATATTACTGATGAATTTCTCACGTCATATATTACTGATGAATTTCTCACGTCTAATATTACTGATGGATTTCTCACGTCAAATATTACTGATGAATTTCTCAGGTTAAATATTACTGATGAATTTCTCACGTCAAATATTACTGATGAATTTCTCACGTCAAATATTACTGATGAATTTCTCACGTCAAATATAACTTATGAATTTCTCACGTCAAATTTCTCACGTCAAATATTACTGATGATTTTCTCACGTCAAATATTACTGATGAATTTCTCACATCAATTTTCCTGTCCCATTTCTCTTTTTTAAATATTCAGTGCAATGTTATTTCAGGTGAGTTGATCTGCGAGTGATTTGTCTGTAATTTTTATTTACAAAATGAATACAATTTGGTCCGTATTAAGCTGTTCCTGGACCGACTATTCATCTATTATATATTTTTGTTATAATAATAATAATACTACTACTAATAATAATAATAATAATAATAATAATAATAATGATAATAATAATAATAATAATAATAATAATAATAATAATTATTATTATTATTATTATTATTATTATAATGATTATTATTATTATTATTATTATTATTATTGTACCATTTGTATTTTCGTACGGTGCAGTGTTATTTTATTGGATGATAAAGTCGTATTACAAAAATAGTAAATGATACTATCTATGCGAAACATGTTGTTATCATAATATATATCTGAAAGCATGCTTTTGAAAAAACATACGCAAACTCTGTTTTTAAATACTTTCCACTTTTATTATCGATAGTAAGTGACACCAAACAGATGTATAACCGAACATGTTTATAATATCATAATAATGTGTAACCGAACTAACAGACATGTTTGCCAACACTGTGGTTGTATATGTGGTTATTTTAGAATAATCAACAATTTAACAAATGAGCCGCGCCACGAAAAAACCAACATAATGCGTTTGCGACCAGCATGGATCCAGACCAGCCTGCGCATCCGTGCAGACTGATCAGGATGCATGCTTACCGCTTATTAACCCTATAACAAGTAGAGAAACTGATAGCCAACAGCATGGATGCTGGTCAACTGCGCGGATGCCCAAGCTGGTGTTGATCCATGCTGGTCGCAAACCCATTACGTTTGTTTTGTCATGGCGCGGCTCAAATTAATGTTTCTATTTCCGGTTTAATGTATTTATGCAATGTATTGTCTGTAAACTATAAAAAAAAGAGCAACTGCACACTTCACCTATATACCACTATTTGATGAAAATTTTCACCTTGGAATATTCAATGATATGCAGACTATGTATCATTTCTTATGTTTGAAAAGAGTACTCGATGTTATTATCTATGCGGCCTAAAGTCGGTCTAAAATGTAAAATTTGCACGGAAGAACTGAAAACAAGAGTTTTCATTAGTCATTTTAAATTTACAACATGAAATCTTCAAATCTCATTGGCTATTCTAAGATGAAATGTAAAGGGTAGTTCTCGTCATTCTAAGATAGTTCTAAACTAAAATTTAATGGATAGTTCTTGCCGTTATAAAATAAAATGTTAAAGATAGTTCAAAAATAAAATGTACAGCATAATTCTTTAACTTTCTAGTTATATTGCTCAGATAATTACATGTAAATTCTTTTTAACAATACTTCCTCCCACAAACATTTTAGACTGCATTCAGATCTAGTGAACAGTTAATTGTACGGAAGAAATTTATTTTACACAAGATCCGAGTTTAAATTTTATCCAAAATAGCGAGAATGATATCAGAGCTTTTCAGGTATCCTAACTTTATGATGTTCAATAAGTGTCTTACATATTATGCATGGGTAAGAGTTTGTATTAAGACGACCGAAGGGCTCAATCGTAAAATTCCTGTTACCATGGGAACGGGGGACGCTCAAAATTGCCAAAAATCTCTTTTTTGCATTGTTTTTTTTCTATCAAAACTGATTTCAAAGTGCTGCAACTTCTCAATGAATTGAGATAGAGTAAAAGGCTTTTCAGCGTCGGTAAATAGTTACCCTAAGATCGACCTGAGGCCATATTTAGCCTGTCGCATGTCCAAAATTTCTTGGCGATGAGGGGGACTGCCACCCCCCCCTTCAAACCCCCCCCCCCAAAGGGTAACATGAAACCTGATATATCTTGTCAAAGGCGTGTGCATTACCTCAGACTAGTGGCTGGTGGTTAGTTTTGTTATATTCTCGTATACAAGGCGAATTCTAATGATTCTCTTTCTTAAGTAAATAAATCAAGAAAAATGATAATGCTTATTCATTGAGTTCTTTTCATAAATAAGTTATAAGTAAAGAAGACTAGCCAAATATATGTATAGTAAGAAGTAAGGTATGACAAAAAATTATATTTGATAAAGAACATTATACTTTAAGATTGGAAAATCCACTTACCATTTGATTATACTTGTACAACATCCTGAAACAACTTAATGATAACACTTTTCTAGCAAAACATATCGGACAAAATTGATATAATAAGCTTCAAAAAGTCGGTATTTCATACAAGAACCTATCTAATATTGCTGTTAACATGATAAAACTATATTTTGATTAAGGGTTCGTCTATTGTTTTGAAACTTACATTTACCTTATTCTGCGATTAACAACATAATGCGATTGAAATGAAAATAATTTTAATGAGAAACGCAATAGTATTATTATTTATAAAGATATCGCTTTGCCGATCTAGGTATACCTCGACATAAAGAGGTCTTCAGACATAACATACATTCATATGTTACAATCTTTGTCATTACATGTTTTTAAATCTTAAAGATTAAACAACATTGAAAATCAGCATTAAATGGACATTAATAGATAGATCTTTGTCTTTTTCTTTAATTTCGAACTTTTGACAGAATTGTATCATGTTTTTTGACATGTGTTAATGTATCTTTATATATTTTTATCATTTTTTAATTTATGCAATTGACTTTGCAGTTGATTCTGAAGTTAACACCTTGAACATACAAGTTTCATTTTTTGCTAAACAGCGTTTATTTAGTGAATTTTTGTCTTTGTTTGCTATTACATGCAAATCTTTCTATCGAATTCAAACAACACACAACCCCTTTAAGAGTCAAATATTATACATCACCTACCAGTTTGTCAAATGATTATTTGTCGTTCTCTTTTGTTGTCATGTCCCCCGCCACACCCCCACCCATACCCTGCTGAAAATAATTTGTTATCAGGTAAATTGTTATATTGAGTCATAAGGGGTGTATGATCGTTTAAAATCAAAATGGCGTCACAGGTATGGGAAATAAAACTTTTTCGAGTATTCTCAACAAATTAACAATGAATATTAACTTTATAGTGCATTATAAACTTTGTATGTATATGTAATGGATCATTATGTATTTTCTTTCATTTTTTTTCAAGCAAATAAACATAGCTTTAAAAGCCCATTATGCCTAAGGATTATTTCTTTTGCTTATTTCTCAAAGCTTTTCATTCCCTGTGTTCTCTAATAGTTTCAAAAATTTAATCTCTTGCATGCCAGCATCCTGAATCATCCTTTGATTCTGCTGCCTTTAAGCAATTATAGTACAGTTTTTGTTATTTAGTACTTTGTATAGAAGTAAAAATACTACATTGTTTTTGAGGGTTTCTTTAATACTTTTATGACACATAATTGCAGATGCAGCACTAATGCTATATGCGATAAGCTTATAACATTCTCTAAAGCCTTTATTTAAACCTTAAAACTCACGTTTTAAAGATGCAAATATTTACCCATTTCTGAGGCATAATGTGCCTTTGACAACAATATGTGGATTTTACAGCATTTCCCTGTGTATTTTGTGATTTATTTCATTTTTACTGATATATCTTGACACAAACACACATATAAAACCTAATTTTATTTTAGGAACACGTGGTCAAACTTAATGTTGGAGGAACACGTATTACAACATTAGGAAGCATCCCGGAAGTAAACTTGCCAACATACTAGCGAAACACGATGTTTATCATAAGGATTCTGAAGGATGCTACTTCATTGATTGTGAAGCTGAAATATTTAAAGTCCTCTTGAATTTTCTCCGATTTGGCACATTGCCAAAGGTAGAAAAGGTATTACAATTACACGATGTTGCAAGATACCTTGATGTACAATCATATAGAGGATATTTGTTTGTTTGTTTGTTTGTGTGTAAGATGAAATTTTATTTCATCGAGTAGGCTTTAAAAACAGTATTCTCACGAGTGGCGTAGCCACGAGTGAGAATACTGTTTGTAAAGTTCACAAGAAAAAAAAACATCTTGCACAACAAACAAACAAATTTTCTTTTTATTTGATGCTTGAAACATGTTAAAACGAAATTTCCTTGATAATAACTTTAATATTAAAATCTGTTTTCCTTACTCGTATCCTCTATTATTTACATGTATTAGTCGAATTTCTCATAAAATACAATAAGTCTTGGGCTAAAAAATAAGTTCGACAATCAACGTTAAATGGCGATGATATTATTCATTTTATTATTATTATTATCAAATATAATTTTCACGGATAAATCAGTAATCCACTGAAAAGCATAAAATAATGATTGATAAATTGAAGTCATACCATGCAGTGAAGTATGAAAACCAAATGACTTCCTTGCATCAGCAATTTTCAAACTTTGAAGGAGAACTAGGGAAAGTGATTGAGAGAAAAGAACCGATAAATGCTGCACCAAATGAAGCTAAAGTCATTCATTTCCTTGGAGGTCGTTGCGTATAATGCTTTTCTGACTAAATATGAACTAAAGGCAGACAGTATCAGTATTTATGCTAACATTTTCATGGACAATACGAGTGTTGATTATAAATATGTGGCGTTACTAGCTTATAACCTATGTAAACTTGGTTATGCAAAACAAATTGCACGATTAACATTTATTAAAGCCATTCGGTCCAATGGTATTTTCAAAAAAAGCATTATTCGATATTAACATATGAATCAAATAATCAACTTAAGCAATAAAGTTATTTTTGTAACGAACTTTTCCATATTATCGACTATATAATTCAAATAATTGAACTTAGCGGCACGAGTATAAATCCTGACTAGGTAGTCTGGACCTCTAGGCAGTCTGACCAGGCTCTTTACGACTGGTAGTCTTGAGTACTTTTAACATTGAAAGTCCTTTAATTTGAAACAGATCGTTCTCAATTCAAAGCAGAGAAAATCATTGGCACAAGTTCAGCAGGTTAATTAAAAACAACGCTGATTTTCTTACTTTACTTATATTGACAGATGCATACTGACCACTTGCCAGTACAATTAACTCGAAGATTATTGTAAACATAACTGCATTAATATCAAACCAGTTCTGCCACCGTCAATGATTTGAAATTGCCATCGCGTTCGCGAGCACTGTAAAGTGGTCCACATTGACGGTTTGTTTTTTGTGCGTATCTTTTAAATTAAATCCGTTTATTTATTTTTTGCCATCAGCAACGATTTATGTTGTGAACGGGTGATCTATTAAAACTTGTTTAATGCAGATTGAACTAGCTTCTCATGGGAACTGCAGCTGTAATCGATATGTATGCAAAATGTTTATCCAGTTGAAAAGAAAATCAGTGGGTTTCCTTTTTGTAAGATTACTGATAAGATATCATTTATTACTTCTTTTATTAAACGTGTCCTTAATATGATTATAAAATATAACTTATTCAGTGAAACCGCTCATAGTTTGAATAATCAGGTATTCACGCGGTTTCACATTACGAAAAAAGTAATTTTTCTACGGGAACCATTATATGTTCGTGTTCATCACAAATTTACGCGGGCTCTACACTTTATTAAAAACTTGAAAATAAAATAAAATAAAAAGGTTTAGGAAGAAAATAAAATATGAACCGTCTTTTGTTCAACGCAGATCACAAAAAGTAAAGTGGAATGTAGGTACAGTGATGAAGCCTGGTAGCATTTATTTGTGCCATCAAGTATACTTAACAATGGTTGATGATTTGTGTCGATTTAGATTGCAAAGATCAGAAAATACAACAGAGCTTGCAGCCCTTTGATTTTTAAATAGCACTTGTACATGCATAAAAATGGTCGGCGTCTTGAAATAAATCCCGTTGTTTTTCTATGACTACATTTACTTTTATTACATCACAAGAAATCTTTGAAAAAGATTTTTAATTGAAGATTGAGATATTGTAACAGGGCATTAAAACTTGATTTCTTTTATTCCTTAGAAACGAATCTTTAGAATGGCCAAACAAAGGTTGTTTTTTTTTAAATGTTTAAATAATGGC